>NW_007750334.1:0-708 GCF_000696425.1 Galeopterus variegatus | reverse complement strand
CCCTTACCTTTTGTTTGTCTGAGAAAGTCTTTATCACTCCTTTGTTTTTGAAGTCCAGTTTGGCAGCTATAGTATGCTTTGTTGGCAGTTCTTTTCTTTCACCATTTTGAATATATTATCTCACTCCTTTCTGGCCTGAAATGTTTCTGCTGAGAACTCCACTAATAGTATTATGGGGTTTCCCTTGGACATAATAAGTTGCTTTTCCCTTGTTGCTTTCAGAATTTCTCTTTGTCTTTGACTTTTGACAACTTGATTATAAAATGTCTCAGTGTGGATTTCTTTCAGTTCTTCTTACTTGGGATCCTTTGGGCTTCCTTGATCTGGATGTTCATTTTCTTCCTCAGCTTTGGGAAGTTTTTGTTTGCTATTTCTTTGAATAAGGTTTTTTCTCTCTCTGTTCTTTTTCCCTTTCTCTCTTTTCTTTTTCTGTGCTGTCCATAATGTGTATATTGGTCTGATTGATGGTGTTACATGAATTGCAAGACAAATTCTTGAAGGCAGAATATGAATGTTAAGTTTTTGGTGAATTCATGTATTTTGACAAATACAATAAAATGACTTTATTTTCTTCCTAAAGCTCTAGGAAACAAAATGTTTTTGCCTCCATTAATTGTTTTTTCTTCGTATTGTACAGAAATTTTTTACCCTATCATTTTAAGGTTTATGGTTACAATTAGACAAGAATTATGCAACCTCTTGTCCAAA
>NW_007750333.1:9600-10113 GCF_000696425.1 Galeopterus variegatus | reverse complement strand
AAAAAAAAAAGAAATGAAAATTGACTAGTCTTTCACTCAACACAAAATAATGATGGAATCCTAGTTCATTTATATTCAGCTGGGGTAACATATTTATTCAGGTGCCAGATGTAGAGTGTTAATGGATTAAAGTATATGGGCAAAGTGGGCAATTGTACTGTAAATGTTACTTAAGTGAATTTGGCCTGCAAGGATATTATTGATTTATTTTATCTAATTAGGTTTGTATTGCAATTCAAGCTCAAGACTGAGAGTTGAAGTCATCTGTCTTGTATAGGTGAAATGACTTCAGCTCACAAGGGAACAAAACTAAGTGAATAGGAAGTCTTTTCCTTTGAGGAAGCAAAACGAGTGGAATATTTTCCAGTGGGGTGGGGTGCAGAGAGGGAAGTGTTGTCCTCCTCCCAAGGACACTAGGAAATCATATTCCACCAGGAAGAAAATATGCAAGCATCACTCAGTGAAACATTTTGATTTCCCTGTCAATATTAAAACAATATCCTCTTAAGAGCC
>NW_007750333.1:7226-7992 GCF_000696425.1 Galeopterus variegatus | reverse complement strand
TTATATAGAAAATTCTCCACACTTCACTGTACGTATTAATTAGAATCTTCTTACATAAACACATAAATTCATTTACATAAATTCATTTTAAGGATAAATTATCAGTTGCCAAATAGCTCTAGTAAAATAAATAGCCAGAAAAGTAAAAATAGTCCAATAAACTTAACATTTATTTTTGTGCAACCTTGGAAAATTTTTAGAATTGTTTTGTTTTTTGAGATTTGTGGAACATTTCCTGGGAAAGGAAGGCACAATTTCTTGAGGGAGAGGCATTTTGCCAGATAGCCAGAGTTAAACCCAGAAGACCAGAAGTGAAAGGAAGAGAAACAATCTCTAGGTCACATATTCACAATGCCTGAGGGAAAGAAAAAAGAAAGGTGACTTATGATTTCAGTGCAGCATGGGGTAAATTTGTCTCCAATGTGAGCCCTGTGGCTAACAAAGATCACCTACCCAGTTCCTCTTCTGTTGCATTCCTCCCATGAGGGATAGCAGGTAAATGTCACAGTCTCATCTGTCCCACAGAAATGCCATTTCACATGCTGTTTCTTTTTAAACCTTTCTAAAAAAATTTTCTTTCTTTTCCTTTACTCTTATTAGGCACACATAAGCACACATATACACGTTTATTCATGTATCTGTCCATCCATCCATCTACTCGTCCACCCACCCATCCATTCATCCCTCTAACGTATACTGAGGGCGTACTGTTGGTCTGGCACTGTTTGGGGCCCTGAGACCAGACAGAGAAGGTCACAGTTCTATC
>NW_007750333.1:0-3425 GCF_000696425.1 Galeopterus variegatus | reverse complement strand
T
This sequence comes from Galeopterus variegatus, assembly GCF_000696425.1. Classification (NCBI taxonomy): domain Eukaryota; kingdom Metazoa; phylum Chordata; class Mammalia; order Dermoptera; family Cynocephalidae; genus Galeopterus; species Galeopterus variegatus. The sequence goes on along the minus strand of NW_007750333.1, from coordinate 3,424 downwards.
GAAACAGTGAGTGCTGAAAAGAAAAATAAATGAATGAACCAGGTTACCAGTTTCATAGGACCTTGAAGTTCTAGTAATTGGACTACCTCTATGGCTTCAAGATGGAATTACAATTTAATTGAAAAAGTAGTGTAAGTGCACAGGTTGGCATTTAACAGTGAGTCTCAAACCCATAAAATAACATAATATAGACTAATCGGTACTCTTTTGATCTATGCACCTACAATCTCTCAGCTTTCTCATTATCTCTCCAATACTGCTACAAGTCTAGATTCACAGGAATTAAAGAAAATAGTGCAGTAGTGTAAATTGTGTGGATTCAAATCCTGGTTTTGCCTTATTTCAGCAGTGAGCCCCAGTTTTCTCATCTCCAAAGCTGTGCTAATAATTTTTACCATTACATGAGGATTAGAAATAACATACATAAAGCACCTAGCACAGGGGTCATGATACAGCAGAGAGCATTATAGAAAATTCTTTTCCATAGGTGCATTGTGGCCTCATCTTCAAACACTTTCAATGACTCCCCATTGCCAACCTAAAGAATAAAATTAAATAGCGTGGTATTCCTGAATTCCACAATTGGCTCTTTCTTTTCCAGCTTCAAATCTCACTACTTTTCTCTTATTTCAGATTAGCTATCCAATTTGTTCAACTCCCTCTTCTCTAACATGCTTGGAACATTTAAGACTTAGTGCCTTTGGTTATAATGTGCTATCAGGCTGATTATTTCCTACCTGTTAAAATTTCTTTAACTATGAGAGGCCATATTGAGTAGTATTTAAGAATGGGGACTCTGGATCCAGTCTACCTGGATTCAAGTCTTAGCTCCTCACCTGCGGCATCTGTGACTGTGGGCGACATAACACCTTTATGCTTTGGTGTCAGTGTATGTATAATGGGAATAGGAAAACACTTATTTAAATTTCTTTAACTATGAGAGGCCATATTGAGTAGTATTTAAGAATGGGGACTCTGGATCCATCTGTGACTGTGGGCGACATAACACCTTTATGCTTTGGTGTCAGTGTATGTATAATGGGAATAGGAAAACACTTATTTCCTAGGGTTACAGAGATTAATTTAATTCACATATGTAAAGTTGTAAAGTACCTATAAGAGTGCCTGGCATGAATTGGGCACTGCATGAAATATTAGTTGTTATTATCATCATCAACATCATTATCAATACCTGTTCTCAGGACATCTCCATAAATGCTTTCCCCTGTCATTTGTCAATGTCTGCTCTTTCCTTGGTGCTCTGCCAATACTTCTCTTGTATCTTTATTACAGAACTTAAAAACATTACGTTTTATATTATAGTAAATGGCTTGAATGCTCGCCACCCTCATAAAATTCTATGTTTCTTTAGGGCAGAAGCCATAATGCCCTCTTCCTCATCTCTTTTATTGCTGAAAAACTTTAGGATGATATTCCTCAAATACTTTACACAGGCTAAATGTGAATAAGAATTTTTGTGTGTAATTTATTTATTGCTTACTTGCTCATTGTCTGTCTTATTCTATGAGAACAAGAACATTGACCTTGTCTGTCACTGCTAGAGTCCCAGAGTTTAAAACATACCTGGCACACCACAGGCACATGGGACTCATCTATTGAATGAAAGAAGAAATGAATAAATGCATCCATGAATTAATGGATCAAACAATAAATCAAGGCATCCATATTTGAGGTTTACTGAAACTTTCTCTTTAGTGAATTAGAGTGTGTGATTTGGCTCTTAGGTTCCCTGTGCATTTCCACACATAAACATGCCTATGTGTGTGCAAAATGCAAAATTGACATCATTTTCAGAAGCAGGATATAAATTGGACATGTGGGCAACTACTTGACTAGGTGGCAGGGAGATATTTGAACAAAAATGTCTTGCCTAGAGAAAAGCAGGTGGAATCTGCCTTTTCAACATTTTTGTGCCAAGCCAGATAATTTGCTTCTCACCTGGGAGCAATTTCCTTCCCGCAGCCGTAATGTGAGTTCCACCACAGCTGTGGAGCTAAAGTCAAAGTCAAAGTAGAGATTGCTGCGTCACTTGCTGGGAAATGACTTTTCAGTTCGGTCTGTGTCCTTGTCTGGCAGATTTCTTATTTGTGTTTAAAAACATGGACTGCAGAGAGGTGCACATCTGTTTCTGAATGTATAAGTGGAATATGGAAGGAAATTTTTTCATGTAGCTTTAAATTTCTGAATTCCATAGCTGTCCCAATATATTCATGCATTTTTACTTCTGTTTTAATAGCCAAAAAGCAGCAGCTGCATCTGGATGTGTGAATTATAGATTTGAATTAACAGTATTTAACAGAAATATGCATTTCTTTTTTATCTTCTGTATCTTAAATTCTGAGACAGCCAGGTTTATTAGTATGATGCTGGTATCTTCCATCTCCTCTAACCCTCTCTTGTATAAAATTTTCTATTCATAGCACTGTATAGTGAGACTGAAGAATAAAATAAATTACTCTTCATACTGCCCTTTCTTACTGCTGTCTTTTTCTTCTGGTATTGGCATTTCATGAGAAGAACAGAGTTTTGTAAGTTGGGAACTTAGTGACAAAGATCAGGACAGGAGTAGGCTAGGAGAAGGAGGAGGAATGTGGGTTTCCTCTTATGCCAAAGTTGTGAAATAAATCACTAAAGTTCTCCAGTGCTGAGTCAGAGGCCTTAATAACAGCTTCCCATTTCCAAAGGCAATACAGACAGTGAAATGACAGCATAGGACAAAGATGGGGCAAAGAAGCCGCTGGCATTCACAGTTACATTATGCCAGTTCTAGAAGCTGAAATCTGATAGAGAGGAAAGAAGAGAAAGATATTTTGAAACAATACTTCTTTTGTATGATTGGTTATGTATCCTTTTTCTGAAATCTCTTGTCTAATGCCTGACGTGGTGTATTCAATATACAATTAAGACATACTTCTCTGTATATTCAAGACATTTTAGTCTTGGGAACCTCCTTTTGGTAAGAAAATTCACTAATATGTGTAACACCAAATAATATTGCCTATTAACCTCTTCATGTAAATTAGCTGACTTAAGGCCGGAACTGTACCCAGTTACTGTCAAATAGGTTATCTGCAGTTGCAGATGCTCTAAGAACAAGAAAAGTTGTAGAGACCTCCACAAATAAATTGCACATAACTGAAGGAAAGAGCATGAGCACTGAAGACAGAGGACCATGCTAAGAATCTAGAAAGTAAATTGTTACCAATGAAGAATCCCTAGAAATGCTTTTGCCACATTAGCCTCAGGTGTGAAAGCAAGTGACAAAAGATAAGCTATTGCACAAAAATATTTGAGATCCTCCTGTTCTCACCTGGCTCTTCATGATGACAGAAAAGGGAGAAGAGCTCAGACACTACTTTATTGTGCAGAATCTGGGAAGTGAGAGCAGCTGCAAGAAAAAAAA
>NW_007750332.1:9823-10114 GCF_000696425.1 Galeopterus variegatus | reverse complement strand
GTCCATTGTTGAAAATGGGATGTTGAAATTCCCTATATTATTGTATGATAGTCCATCTTTCTTTTTAGATCAAATAATATTTCCCTTATATAGTTCATTGCTCCTGTGTTGGATGCATATATATTTACAATTGTTGTATCATCTTTGAATTGGTCCCTTTATCATTATATAATGACCTTGTCTCTCCCTTTTTATAGTTTTTGATTTAAAGTCTGTTTCATATGATAAAGTTATAGCTACTTCTGCTCAATATTGGTTTCCATTTGCATGGAATATCTTTTTGCATCTCCT
>NW_007750332.1:2764-6763 GCF_000696425.1 Galeopterus variegatus | reverse complement strand
TACTGTGCACACATGATCATTTTGCATTCTAATAGACTATGAAATGAGCATTATTATTCCTTTTTCCATTAGAAAACACAGCCTCAGACGATGAGGTAAGGTAACCAAAGTCAGCATTTAGTAAGAACCAGTACTTGAATTCAGGCACATTTGAAGAGTACTGATTGTTTTTCACTCTTTCCATAGATTATCCTGGAAGTCTTGATAGGTTTCTTTTGATAAAAAAAAAATTTTTAAGGCTCTACAAATAGAAGATCCAGTTGTTGTGTTGACGATAAAAGTAAAAATAACATTTAAAAATTTTAAGTTTTCATTAATTCTCTCTAACCGCTAAGTTAAAAATCCGTTCTATAGAACAACATATGTTTAACCACTTATTGGTGCCATTAAAAAAAAACAGAAAACAAGCTGAAAACACTGGTAATTACTTACAATGAATGGTGTTTTGTTATTATAGAAAATCTTTAATTTAAAAATAGTCTAAAATGTTTTGTCAAAGATATCTGTTAATGTATAATTAAGATCTTTAACAAAAGAAAAATAAAATAAGTAAAAATGCAGGGTTGTCTTTTTCATAATGGCAAGTATTCATTTTTTTCATTATCTATAAAAACTTCACATTTTAAAATATAGTTTTATGCTATGTCCAGATTACAAGCTTTTGCAATGTAGTAATTTAATTAGCTGAATTATTTTTAACACCACCTTTACTTTAAGGATAAATAGTTTGACAGTTGGTGAAAAGGCCCCAACAATTAATATTCAAAGTTAACTGAATTTCTTTTTTCCAAGTATGTTTTTCATTAATTGCAGAGGAATAGGAAGACCAGAAACAAGAATATTTAAGATCATTAAATTTTTTAAAATTAACATTTGAACAGTAAAGTTAACAGGATTATTTAAATAGTATTCCAATTTTGCATTTGAATGTTTTTCATTAATTGCAGAGGAATAGGAAGACCAGAAACAAGAATATTTAAGATCATTAATTTTTTTAAAATTAACATTTGAACATTAAAGTTAACAGGATTATTTAAATAGTATTCCAATTTTGCATTTGAGGAAAAAAAAAAACTCACTTGAAAACTGAATTGCAAATCCAGATTTGCTGATATAAAAATCTGTGTCAAACTGGATGGTTACTATGTTGAGGGTGCTATGAATTCCTTCTGGAATGAGAGATCCACTAATTTCCTTTAAGAGCATCTCATTTTCTGGTGGGCCATCCCACACTCGGAGTATGTCATGTGATGCTTCCGTATCAAAAGCCAGAAACTGCAGGCTGTGGGAGAACCATGTATCTATGATTATTTTAAACAAAGATTCTATATTAAATAAAAAAATGGAACAAATATGCACTGTGGCTTATTACATACTCCTTTTTATTCTATGAGATAAAATATAAATGATGTAAACAGCATACGTTACCTTAATATATTTTTCTTGAGCTGTATAATTTATTTCTTTAAAATATGATTAAATATACTATTACATCACCTTTGCAAATTACAGAAACTCCAGGTATAATTCTTCTCAGTATTCATGAACATCAACTGTGACAACAGCAAGTGACACAGAGAATCTTCTAAATGCTAGGAACTTTGCAAAGTGCATTAATATATTTTCTTTGTTTAATTGTTAATGGCCCAATGAAGCAGGAACCCTTTTTAATCTCGGTTTTACAAATGTGGCAAATGGAGTTTAGATTAAATAATTGCCAAAGGATGACCGATTTTAAATTGAATTCAAGTTATCTGACTCCACCGTACATACTTTTACCACTATTTCATGTTAAATCTTTTCTGCTTTATGTATAATCTAGACATAATTAGCATCTAATACTTTTTGTACCTACTGCAAAAATTAGAAATCCAATTATATCAACATGCTCAACTTGATATATGTACAGCATATTCAGGTTTGATACATCAATTGTCATAGCTTTAAATTTGGGTTGAAATTTAATATCAAATACTGTTCTTTAATTTAAATAAATAATAAAATCAACAGGATTCTGGGATTTAAGTTTAATAATTCTAATATTTAAATAAAACAATGAATGATATAGACTAAAAAATAATTAGCTGGGGATAGATCCAGTGCAGCCTATTTTGAGTTCTGCACATTGCCTTGTAAATTCGATATACCAATTTACAATGCATGCAGGAGTGCATGGGAGTGTACCACATAGAAGCCTGTATGAAATTCTATTTACATCAAGTAGCCAGTAGGTTTTAAAGTTATTATTGTTTGTGAGCAATAAAACACTAACTAGGTCATGTGTCAAGGAGGATTTGTTTATTTATCAATCCATTCCCAGTCAAAGCCATAACAGTAAAACTGGGACTGAGAGCATGTGATAGCTTTAGAAGGTGATGGTTCTGTACTGATCTAAGGGACAGCAACATGAACCATTGTGAGCCACCTAACAAAACTCACCAGGAAAGGGAAATCTAACACAATTAAAGGGGCAGAGAACAGTTGCTTGAGAGATGTACCTAAGGCCAGGGAAGACAGGAAATGCCATTCAGTCTCCTTCTGAATGTTAGTGAGGCTGCACTTATGATAGTGACCTGAACACTATATACCTATTTTTTAATACCTATTTCTATCCTTATCAAAATGGTAAATTTATCATCTTGAATCATCATGAATTGAAGAAATAAAGTCCACAAAAAGCAGGAAAAATTCTCAATCTCTGTGCACTCTTATAACTATGAAAAACTTCCTTCTAAGGGGTAATATAAGTTACCACTGCAGCCCATAAATCAATAAATCATGCTAATACATATGTTTTTCATATTTTAAAGACATCAAAACTAAGTTTTCCCTTGCCAAGGTGAAAAAATATTTTAAAATCTTGATATTGGTTTATATTGCATACAGAGGCTAATCAGAAAATTCAGATTCCCTAGTAATTTTGAAAAAATGAAATCCATTTACCTGACAATGTTTCCTGGATCTACCTCAATCATCCAGATGCAACGCAGGTTATTGTCATATGGAAAGGGATAACCAGGAGATAAGATTCTTCCTGATGATTCTCCTTTAAAACGACCTCCACATTCAGCTAATAAAAAATAATAAAAATTTAGTCACAATTTGATGTTAGTCTTTTAAAACAATCTAAAATTTCTTGAGATTATATGTTTTTCCCATTAAGGAAAATAAAGATTGATTTCCTGTCTTCTTAAAGTATACATCTGTATAAACTTTCTCAGATTAAGGTATTAATTGAAGTAAGAATATATTGCTCAATAAAATAATAGAGTCTCAAGTTAGATTACATAAAAGTCAATAAAAAAGCCTAATTAGGGAATAAAAAAGGACATACTCAAAACCTCTGAGTCAGGCTGCTAAACATTTTTAAATGTGTTGTTAAATAATGATAATTTAAAAACGGAAACAGATGGCGAGTTGCTCACTGCTCGTGAATAGCAGACTGAAATTCATCATCTTGCTACCCACCTCTCAGAAAAACTAATCTTTACTGCAGTCCCTCAGGCCTTCTAGGTTTCATTGTCCCTTTATGTGATTCCCCTTTAAATCACTCTAAACTCTTTCCTTTTTAACCTCTGAAAAGTCAAAGTGGCATTTTTATTAGATTTCTTCAGTTAAATCTAGTTTGGTTTTGATTTAATGTAATCTCTAATTTTTATAAAATTTACAATTTAAAAATGTAAATATTGTAATGCAATATATTTAAATTTGTATTTGTGGGGGGATTCCCTCACCACTTTAATACTATTCAATACTGTATCTGCAGTGATATTACTTTGGTAAGCAGACAATCTAGAAAGAACTCTCTGTATTAGAGAAGAGAGGAACTAAGTATCTTATTGTGTTATATTACATTCCCAAGCCTTAGAAACAAGAAAAATACAGTGTAAAGCATTGTACATTTGAAAATTATTTAGATTACTCTACCAAAAGATTTTTAAAAAAGAAAAACATTTTACTTTTTGCTTAAATATTTGAAGATACTCTGATATTTTTTTT
>NW_007750332.1:647-1113 GCF_000696425.1 Galeopterus variegatus | reverse complement strand
AAAAAAAAAGCTAGATCCAACTATATGCTGTCTTCAAGAGACTTAACTCACATGTAAAGATATACATAGAGTAATAGTGAAGAGATAGAAAATGACATGCCACACAAATGGAAAACAAAAATGAACAGGAGTAGCTATTTTATATCAGATAAAATAGAGTTTAAACCAAAAACCATAAAAGGAGACGAGAAATGCCACTATACATAATGATAAAGGGATCTATCAAGCAAGAATACTTAACAATCATAAATATATGTGTGCCCAACACTGGACTACCCAGATATATAAAGCAAACACTATTAGACCTAAGGAAAGAGATAGACCCTAACATGATAATAGTAGGGGACCTGAACACCCCTTTCTCAGCACTGGACTGATCATCTAGGCAACAAATCAACAGAAAAACACAGAATTTAAAATACACTTTAGACCAATTGAACCTGGCAGATATTTTGTCCAGCAACTA
>NW_007750332.1:0-421 GCF_000696425.1 Galeopterus variegatus | reverse complement strand
AACAGCATGGTGCTGGCATAAAAATATACCCTTGGACCAATGAAACAGAATAGAGAACCCAGAAATCAACTCACATACTTACAGTCAGCTGATATTTGATAAAGGCAACAGGAGCATACACTGGAGAAAGGATTACCTCTTCAATAAGTAGTGTTGGGAAAACTGAACATCAGTATGTAGAAGAATGAAACTAGACCTGTACTGCTCACCATATACCCAAATCAAGTCAAAATGGATTAAAGACTTATACATAAAACCTGAAACTATGAAACCACTGAAAGAAAACATAGGGGAAGCACTTCAGGAGGTAGGACTGGTCAAAGACTTTATGAATAAGACCCCCAAACACAGGCAACAATAGAAAAAAAATAAACAAATGGGATTATATCAAACTAAAAAGCTTCTGCACAGCAAAAGAAAC
>NW_007750331.1:8724-10114 GCF_000696425.1 Galeopterus variegatus | reverse complement strand
GTTCTTTTTCCCCTCTTGGTCACTGCATGTTTATAACATGCTAAGGCAGTGGTTCTTCACTGGGATGATTTTGCTCCCCAGGGGACATTTGACAATGGCTAGAGCATTTTTGGTTGTCACATGAAGGGATGGTGTTACTAAAATCTAGTTGGTAGAGGCTAGGGATGCTTCTAAACATCCTACAACGCACAGGACAGTGCCCAGTAAGAGAGAATTATTCAGTCCAAAAGATCAATAGTGCCAATGTTGAGAAACCCTTTACTAAAAGAACAGGTGCCTGTAAGATATTTGAGGAGTTTTTTGTTTTAAGTGCTTTGTGCTGCACGTAGCAGAAAATTGAAGGAAGTTGAGCATATCCTTGGTGGCCTAAGGCATCCATAAATACATTATTACAAGGAAGCATAAACATTTTCCTTGCAATGAATAAGATGACTCATTATAGAAACACTTAGGGATAAACCATTAAATTAGTCTATAAGAATTGATCAAGGAAAAGAGCAATACTGGAAAAGTGCTTAACATAACTGAGGCAAAGTTTAGAAGGATGAGACACTTTCCTTGTATCAATTCATTGAGCACTGAGCACTCGTACCTAAAAGGGCCATACTAGCAACTCTGGAGGAGATTAAGGTAGAAATCCCACTGTTGCTACCAGCAAACTCACTACAGACTCAAGTCAAGATAGCCCTTCAAGAAATATCTGTGGAATTAAATCTGGGAGGTATTACACCATAGAAAATAAAAATCCTGACTTTGGAATCATCAAAAGACAAACCAAGATTTGAATTAAGACCTGCCCTGGGAGAGCCTCTTAATCCTCTGGGCCTCAGATTTCTCACCTACAAAATGGGGATGAAAACACCCACTCCGTGGGTAGCTGTGAAGATTATGTGTAATTATATATGTAAATTGTCTAGCATGATGCCTGCACCATGGCAGTTACTCAATAAAAGCTAGTTGCCTTGCTTCTTAATTCCCTAATAGTGTTTTCTTCTTAACTACCCCTAAGTGGTCATGGTTAGGTGAGACGAAAAGGAAGCTTTCTTGGAGGTGTTATGAAAACAGCAATTTTTTTTTAAAGAAAAAGCTAACTCAAAGCAAGCAAATAAATAAACCCTTAAATGCAAAAAACTATTATAAAGAAAAAAGAAGTGGCAGGAAAATCTGGAAATCTGGTTACAAAAATGTGAGAACATTGAGAAGTCTGTTAATGATGGAATATTCCTAGTTAAAAAGAACACTACGAAGAACACAATATAATTTATGCTGTCTTGATAAAATAAGGCATTATGTGCAATTTGAGAAAGAACATGATATCTTTAGTTAAGTAGAAATCAAGAGCTGGCTGCAGATGTCCTCAGATCAAAATTTATTTGTAAAAATCTTGTAG
>NW_007750331.1:3085-4994 GCF_000696425.1 Galeopterus variegatus | reverse complement strand
TGATATGTTTGAACCCTGTAGGTCAAACCCCCAAATATCCTAACCTCCAAGTCTCTTATTATATGGGATAACAAATGCCCTTGTTGTCTGAGCTATTTTGACCTTCTGTTCTTTCTGTTACCTGCAGCTGAGAGCATTCCTACTAATATACTAAGGGCTGAACTCTTGATTTTCTTGTATTATCCTATTTAATTTTCATCAAAAACTCTGAGACACATATTATTGCCATTTTTCAGAAGAGGAATTAAGGCTGGCCTGTGGCTCATTTGATTAACTTGAGGTGTTCTAACACCAAAGTCACAGGTTCCGATCCCCACACTAGCCAGCCATAAAAAAATAAAGAGCAATTAAAGCTTAAAAAATGATCAATAACTTGCATGAGTTTATGAGGTTAGAAATACTAGTACTAGGATTCAAATCCATTACGCCTGACTCCAGAGCTCAAACATGTCACATGATAAAGTCTGCAACAGAGTCTTTTTCAAAAGATGATGACTCAGTCACATGGGATTATTAAAAGTTATTTTGTTGCCACCATTATAGCTGTGGCTAAGTTGCAATCAATGTCTTTTTCTCTTTTCTCCCGCCCTCAGACAGAGAGCCCTTCAGGGCAAAATTCTTGCCTCCTGGTACTCAGTAACCCATTCTATCATAAAGATTTCCAAAAAGCTAAGGAGGAACAAATATTTCTCACTCCAAGGAAAACCTTTCAAGCAACAAGGTGATTACAAAAAAGTGAATGAACTGTCTTAGGAAGTCATCAGTTCCCTGTAATAGGGACTTTAAAACAGATGCTGGGTGGCTGTATAGTGAAGATGTGGCACTAATGAAACAGATTGCTGGGCAAAATAATCCATTCTTAATCAACAATAATAAGGTTTCATGAAACTCATAAGTTTTTTATGGAATAACTTATCTGTACCCATTCTCTTTATTATTTCTCCCTTTTGCTTCCTCATCTCTCAAAAGCGTGAAAGTACGAATGAGATAAAAGCTCAAATAACCTCCAACTTCTCTAGGGAAAGATTTTCAACAGGTGCAGTGTGAGTATTGATATTTTATAGCCTGTCATTTCTTTCAATCTGAAAATACTAAGTTGCTGCTCTGTATATACCAGTTTGTTAGGCATTTTCTAAATAAAATAATAAAAAAGATATAATGCATATTTCTTCCCTTGAAGAATTTGCAACAACTTACTTGTTCACATGCATGGACATCAAAAGTTAAGCAATAATGTAAGACAAACCAAGTGGTGCTATTTAACAGAAAAAGATTACAAACAAAATGGGATAAACTTTAGTGGGTCTGGGTCTTTAAAAAGGAGATGGGTCCTTCTTCTCGCACTTTTAAAGAAATTACCTCAAGCCAAACAAATAAACCATCTGCCAGTTGTTAGTTTTTGTTTTTTTGTTTTTAACCTCCATGGAGTAAATGCCCAGGTGGTAAATAATACTCCCTTGCTGAGATGACCAAAATATTAGTCAAAACCTTGACCAGAGTCAAGCGTGTGGAATAATATGCCTGTGGCCATGACCTGATTATTTTACATTTAGATCAGGGCTTTCTAACCCAGGTTCCAAAGTTTCCTAAGGGGTTCTTCATTAGATCTCAGGGAAGTCTGTGAAGCGGAATGGAAATAAAATCATATCTTCAGCTTCACCAACCTTATCTGAATCTAGCATTTCCTTTAACAAACCACAGTATTATTAGCAGTTTCTATAGCATTGCCACCAATAGAAATCACAGATATTTTCATATCATGTTATAACCTTACAAATATTTCAATGTAGCATTTATGTTTCTCTTACTTCAAAACAATAGCTATTATCAAGCCTCCTGCTAGTTCTTATTTTTTAATGCACTAATAAAGACACAAGTATTGATATCTCACAAATTGAGGTGTTTTTTT
>NW_007750331.1:0-2172 GCF_000696425.1 Galeopterus variegatus | reverse complement strand
TTTTTTTACATATTTTGATCAGCATTATATTTCAATATAATTGGTTTTCTTTGTAATCCTATGCATTTTGTTTTAAACATTTAGAAACATTAACCAGACTGCCACCAGGTCTACAGCATGAAAAAGTGTAAGATCCCCTGATTCAGGCATCTTCGCCTTCTGCTTGGATTTTAGTGAATGTTTTGTTATTGGCTTGGCAGGTATTCATCAGTGCTCTGTTTCTGGGTTTGTCCCATATTTGAGTTTTGGGTTTTCAACATTTGGAAGCCTGGATACCTAAAAAGAGATCATTAGTGTTAAACAGACAGAATGTTTTAAATTTGTCTTTCACATATACTTTGGGCATTTTTATCCCCATTCAGTAAATGAAAGGAAACTAGTCCCAAGTCTCTCTATTGCAGAAGTGTTCAGATACAACGCATGAACTCATCAAGTCTTGGATCTGGAACATATTTTATGGGTTTCAGGAGTCTCTACCCTGGAAATGAGCTTCTTCCTGCCATAAGGAGAGGTATAATCTCCTTTTTCTTTCTTTTTTACCTTAAACTCCCTGAGAGCAATTTAACCTCAATGAACTCGGTTCTGACAGATCAGATGCTTGCTCTTTGAAGAGTCCATATTTCTTTTATATACAAGTTAATTCATATTATATAAACACCTTCGAAAAAATACATGTAAAACTTTTTTTGTCAAGGCATAACAAATTTGTATTATTTCTTTAGACTACGTTTTAAAATTAAATGTGAGGTGCATTTTATTTCAAAGAAATAAACATCAAAAGATGAACTGTTGGCCATCTAAACTCAGATGGCAAATTTATTTTGCTGTATTCATGATGTTACCTAGTATTTAGGTAAAGATCAGTGAAAATGAAATACGAAAGAATATTAAAAAGAGATGGCTATTATACTGCTTTATTTGATGTGATTTTTGGAAAAAAGAATTTTAAGATGACACATTCAGAAAGAATCTTGTATGTGTGGGGTGTTTTAAATTTATGAATTTCTTAAAATTCTCCCATTACAAACAGCCTCTGGGCATATGTATGCACTGAAGAAAGAAAAACAAGAAACTGACCATGAATGCCAGCCCCATAGGAAGTCATGGTCCAACCATGACATTTCAGGCCAGAGCCTTGGTCTACAGACTGCTAATTCCCATGGAATTCCAAGTCAGAATTTAACCATTTCTATGTAGGTTGATTTGCTTCTCTAGCCATCTGAAAACATGTTTTTAAAAGAATAATTAGGCAAATGCAGGTTCTCCAATACAACTCATCTCTATCCTTTTTGTGTTTCATGTGATGTTAGATGAATCTTAACGTAGAGAAACAGTGCTATTTCAAGCACTTAACTCTTTAAAGTGAATGAGGCTCATTTAAACCTTAAGCACATTTCACAGAGGAAAGCTACTTTCTTGAAACAGTTGCTCCAGTGAGATTCATTTTCATCTCACACAGTTTCCTGTCTAGAACTAGGTAACATTATTTATTTTTCAATGGCTCATATTTTGCCTCAATTTACAGGTTTTTGGATCACATGTACCTTCACAGGAGATCAGGTATGAAAATTAGGACCAGTCAGATGACTCAAGTTTTCAAGATAGTTTTGGTATCTTCTTTATGATTTCAAACACATACACAAAAAAGTTAATTTCCATTTTTAAATCCTATAGAATATACTGGAGAGATTATGATTATGAGATTGTTTTTATGGCTTAGTGTTCCATCTAAAAAATAAGAAAGAGGGTTGCCTTGATTTTACCCAGGCCTGGTTGGAGGTGTGCCTCACACTGGATTAAGGAAGATTGTGACACCTGGTATGTTAATGACACACACGCAATACTGGAAGATGCAGAATGAGTGGAGCTCNTGACACCTGGTATGTTAATGACACACACGCAATACTGGAAGATGCAGAATGAGTGGAGCTCGGAGGCCGAGGTCATTCGTGAACACTTAATTTATCTGGAATGTGGCTGCGGTTATTAGCATAAAATTCTCTGAGGATGTGTCATTTCCACAAAGACACTTTTAAAGCTCATAGATGATTTAACCTTTTGAGAAGGTGGGGAAGGATATCAAAAAGACCTGAGGTTTGGGCTTTTGTTTTGTTTTGTTCAAAATAAGAGCTAAATTATTTGTATTGAGGAAAATTGGGATGAATGGCAGAC
>NW_007750330.1:4144-10116 GCF_000696425.1 Galeopterus variegatus | reverse complement strand
TGGTGTGGTGGGGGGGGGCCAGGCGGGCGGGGAGCAGTCGGGCTTCATCCCGCAAGTGGGGCTGGGCTGGGGGTGACTCACAGAGCTCGCAGAGGTGGGCCGGTCTAGCGCGCTTCACTCCGCCTCTGAGCAGTCCTTTGCTGTCTTTCCTGGCCTTTGTTGTCTGGGTTGATCGCTCGTTCCCGCAGCCGGGCTTGGGAGCTCTCAGGAGTCCTCCTCTGTCGTGGATGTAACATTTCTATGCATTTATCAGTCGACGCTCATTTTGGTGGTTTTCTCATTTGGGCTGTTATAAACTTGTTCTGTACAAGTTGCTGTGGGGGTGCATGTTTTCATTTCTCCTGGGGACATATATACCTGGGAATGGAATTGCAGGGTCATATGGTACTCGTGTTCAATATTTCCGGGACCTGCCGAGCTCATTTCCTATGTGACTGCACCACGGTGCATTCCACAAGCAATGGGTATGTGGAGTTCCAGCCTCCTCATCCTCACCAACGCTTGTGACTGTCTGCCTTTCTCCCCGGTTGTCTCTTTCCTGGTTCCTGCTATTAAACTCCTGGCTATTGTGACATTTAGCTCAGGTCATGGAGCTGACAGCCTTCTCTTGCTTGCCTTCCACCAGGATCTCCTTTGCTTTTTCGTCAATGCCCTTGGGCAGGAAAGTTCTCTTCACTTTCTCTTCCAAATACTCTCATTCCCACCAGGCCGAGCTGTGATCTTCGTCCTGCTGTCTGTCTCTCCCCCTGGGCAGAAGCCCTGTGCCACTGCAGGGGACCTGGGAGCAAAAGCCCGCTTGTCTCAGAGTGACAGCCCGCTCTGTAATTGGGCTCTAGGGTGGGGTGAATGGCAGGCCCTGTCTTCTCAAGCATGTCCATCTTAGTGTGGAGCTGGACAGTGGGTGGACATTGGGGCCCCAGTGTTCTGAGCCTGCTGCGCCTGGGGTGGAACTTTCACCCTGTGAGTGGGGATGGGAGTGGGGAAGGGGTCTGGTCTTCTGCCCAACCTGCCTTGAAGAGAACTTTTGCAATGTAGGGGGTGCTGGTATCCTGCTCTTCCAGAGGAGAAACTGTGGATGCAGACTGAGAGCTGGAGGGAGGGAGTCATCACCTTGGCTGCACCTGCCCATCGTACAGCACCCAGGACAGAGATTCCATAGAGCTTGGGGGAGGGGAGGGACCGGTTGTGGCTCAGAGGCCACTTTTTTATTGATACTTAGTAGATTATCTGGAATGTTTCTCTATTTGCTCTATGCCTTCAGGACAATTTTCAGAAACTTTAAAAGATTGCTTTTTATCATTTTAACCAGCTTTTTTTTTTTTTTTTTTTCTAGGAAGAGGGCTGGCTGAGCGCTTTCCTTCCTTATCCCAAAAGTCCCTGAGAGTTTGGATTAGAGCAACGAAGGACATGATCGACTTTTCTCTGTAAAAGCCTCCCCTGGTGGTCATGTGGAGAACAGGCTTCTGGAGAGCTTGAGTGGTTGATGACTTGGGCGCCCGCCGAACAGGTAGGTGGGTTGTGGTAGGTGTGTAGGTCAAGAGAATTTCCAGAAAGATTGGATGTGAGCCATGGGAACGAGAGAAGAGTCTGGAAAAGACTCCAAAATACCGCGAGAGCAACGGAAGGGCAGGAGATGACAGAAACAGAGACGAGGAAAATGTGTACATTGGAGCTCCAGTGGGAGGGGGCTCCAGGCTTAGGGGACATCAGGTGGAAAGGTCTCTACTGGAGCCGGACACCGAGTCTGGAATTCTGCAAAGAAGCCAGGCTGTTTCAGGATCCCATGTGGCTTAAGCAGCCGTGAGGCCTTCTGTAAACTGACTTGTCTTCAGGTGCCTCTGTGTCTTCCTCCGCCTAGTCAGAGTGACAACCAGCTCCCTGGGTGTCGGGGGAATGGTCAGGAGAGGGTATGAGAAGCGCTTTGCAAGGTGCCTGGCCCACAACAGGCACTCTGAAAATGGGGGCTAATCCTAATCAAATCACCATTGTTCGGGGCAAGGTCATACTTCCCCCATTCAAAGTGGGCTCCAGGGACTCACAATGGCATGAAAATCAAAGCAGCGGGACTGAGATTTCTGGTGGATAAGGGAGGGGAGGTGAACACAAGATGCCAAGATGACCTGGGAGTGGGCTTGTTCCCAGAACACCCAACATGAGACCTGGCTCCGAGCCCAGGCCTCTCAGACTGGGGACCAGGGACCCTCAGGGGTCCATAGCCATATGACTGGGTCCATGTGAAGCCATGGGGCAAAACTTGGCCATCTTTTAACTAGAAACCTTGCAAAGAAAAAGTGTGATTAGTTTATCATTTAAAAATTTTAGCCGTTAGAAAGTAAAAGGTAAAATTCCCATGGATTTTAATAGAAATGTAATACGGACGTTGCATCCACCCCTCTTCAGTGCACCCAGGGGTCCCCTCCAGCCTTCGGAACCTGGATCCGGGTTGCAGTCTTCCCAGCAGCCACTAGAGGGACATGTGGTCACGTCCAGGTTGACAGTGTCCCTGAGACAAAAGTACAATCTTTGCTCACGGGTACAGCCATTCCTGTCTATTTCTTGTTATTAATAATACTTTTCCTACCTCCTACACCCTCTCCTCTGTCTGACCAGTTGGGGCACCCTTTCGTGCTCTTCGTTCGTGTGTGTTACAGCTCCAGGCCTTCCACGAACACAGTGTGTGCGAATGGGAACCTGCCCACGTGAGTCTGCAGTGGGCAGCGGCACCCGAGCCCACACCCGCTCCCTCTCGCTGTCCAGACCAGACGGTCCTCACCAATCGCTCATGCTGGGCTATCCTCCAGCCAGCCCTCAGCACCCTGTCAGGGGGCGCTGAGCTGAACCCTGCCTCCACCTCCCTCCCAGATGTTGAATTTCCTCACACTCTGGGTCTGATCAATTATGAACCCCAAGTGTGGAAGAAGTGGGATCCTTTGCCGAGTAACCACCACCCAAATACTATGTTAATGAAGATCTCCCCCATGCACACAGCTTGAATGTTGAGTTTCTGGGGCACACTCTTTGCTTGTGGAGAATCTAAATGTCACCCCAAGTGAGCATGACCCTACAGGAGCCTTGTCTTGAGACAGCCAGACACACAGCGCTCCCAGGCTCTGAGAGTCAAGATCCCAGCTCAGTGCAAAGCTTGATTTTCCATTTGAAGCAGCCAGAGCTCTTAGCAGCCCCCTCTCCCGCATGGAAACGTCCCTTTCCATAATAATAATATCTTTTCCTCTAAGTGCCTCTTGGGGCTGTTTCTGGCTTCCCCTCCTGTTTTTCTACCCAAGTACCCCCTTTCCACCCAGCCACATTTCTTTGTGATTAGACCTTCTCTAACCAGAAAGCTCCTCCCACCGCACCTTCTAAATCAAGTTGTATGCAATGAAAATCATTTATAGTGTCTAGTTCAATGAGTTTTAACAAATTTATGCACCTGCGTAACCACCACTGCAGTGAACATAACCAACATTTCCATCTCCTCCAAAACGTTCCCTGTTGCCTCTTTGAGGCAAATGAGGAAATGCTTTTTGTCAGTGTAGGTAAATTTTGCTTTTCTAAAAATTTTTTCACCTAAGTGGAATCATACAGAGTTTTTGGTGTCTATCATCTTTCACTGTGAAAAATGTTTTTTGAGACCCATTCATGTTTCCATGTTTTCAGTGTATCTTTAAATGGCGTTTCTGTGTTTGTTTTTGTTTTATTGCTGAGTAATATTCTTTTGTATGGATATGTGTGAGGGCCTGTTTCTGAACTCACTCTTCTATTCCTTTGGTCTATTTATCTCTCTTAATGCAACACCACCTTGTCTTGATTACTGCTTTATGAAGAGTTTTAAAGTCAGGAAGTTTAAGTCCACCAAATTTGTTCTTCTGTTTCAAAGTTGTTTTGGCTATTCTATGTCCTTTGTATTTCCACATAAACATTAAACTATGCTTGTTAAATTTATGAAGAAATCTGCTGAGATTTTGATTGGGGTTACTTTGAATCTACAGATAAATATCAAATCTTCTGATCTAATGAACAAGGTGTATCTCTCTACTTATTGAGCTGTTTTAAATTTCTCTCAGCAAAGTTGTACCGTTTTCAGAGTATTTACATGAATTTGTTAAAGTTATCACTAAATATTTCATGGTTTTTGATGCTATTGAAAATATTCTTAAATTTCTTTTTTTAATCGTATGCTAGTATGTAGAAATACAACTGATTTTGTATATGAATTCAAAGCAATCCCAATCAAAACTATGGCAGACTTTTTTTTGGTAAAAATTAGCAAGTGTGATAAATTCACTGATTAGTAACTGCAACTAATATAAACCTTCTTAAAAATAGAGCTTTCTGATTCCTTGGAATTTTCTAATAAACATCAATCATGTTACCCTTGTGGTTTGGTTTTCAACTGTGAGTTCAGTTTCTTAATTGATATAAAACCATTGAGTTCTAGTTTCTTTTAAATCAGTTTTGGTACTTTTTGTCTTTCAAGGGATTTTTTCATTTTATCTAATTTGTCAAATTTATTGGCATAAAGTTGTTTGCCACATTCCCTTACTATCCTTTTACTAGCTATAGCTATTAATAGCTGTCTCTTTGTTCATTCCTGATATTGGTAATTTGTGTCTTCTCTCTACTTCTTGATGAGTCTAGCTAAAAGTTTATCAACTTTATTGATCTTTTTTAGAAAACTAGTTTTTTAATTGATTTTTCTCTATTGTTTTTACCTTTTTTTTTTTTTTCTTAACGTCTGCTCTGATTGTTATTATTTCCCTCCATCTACTTGCTTTGGGTTTATTTTTTTTTATTGCGATAGTATAAACAACACAACATTCACCATGCTAACCATTTTCAAGTGTACAGTTCAGTGACTTCAAGTTCATTCACATTATTGTGCAATTATCACCACCATCCATCTCCGAGACTTTTTTATCTTCCGCAACAGGAACTCTGGACACATTCAACAATCACTCTCTGCTGCCCTCCGTCCCCAGCCCCTGGCAGCCCTCATCCCACTTTCTGATTCTGTGGGTTTGACTACTTTAGGGAATTCATATAAGTAAAATAATACATTATTTTTTATTTTTGTGTGACTGACTTATTTCATTTGGCCTCATAACATCTTCAAGGTCCATCCCTGCTGTAGCATGTGTCAGAATTTCCTTTCTTTCCAAGGCTGAATAATATTCCATGGTATGGACAGACCACATTTTGTTTGTTCATTCATCCATCATGACACTTGGGTTGTTTGCAGCTTTTGGCTATTGTGAGTAATGCTGCCATGAACATGGCTATACAAGTATCTGTTTGAGTTCCTGCTTTCACTTCTTTTGGGTATATACTCAGAAATGGAATTGCTAGATCATATGGTAACTCGTGGTTAATATTTTGAGGAAACTCCAACCGTTTTCCATGGCAAGTGCACCATCTCACATTCACACCAGCAATGCATAAATGTTCCAATTTCCCCACATCCTTGCTAGCAGTTATTTTCTGTTTTGTTGTTGGTGGTGGTATAATAGCCATCCCCATGGCTGTGAAGTGGTATCTCATTGTGCGGGGTTTAATTTCATTTTAACTTTTATAGCTTCTTAAATACTCAAGACAGTATTTTTACCAGCATACTCTGCTGCTCAATTTTATTGAGGTTTGATTTCACCATAGATTTGGAAAAACAATCTTTATATTAAAACAAATGATTACATCATTTAATAGTTACAAACCTTAAATGTATTCTAAGGGAATATAAAGCACTTCAAAAAGAAAAGTTACTTAAATCAAACCACTTTAGGATTCCTCCTCTAGTTTCATACAAGAGCTGGCTGGTAACGGCTCACCAGAGCTTATAGTTACATTTTCAGGAATTTTGTACGCGGCTTATCAGCCACAGCCATTATTAAAAATTAAACATTTCAGGGCCGGCCCTGTGGCTCACTTGGGAGAGTGCGGCACTGGTAGCACCAAGGCCACGGGTTCAGATCCTATAT
>NW_007750330.1:1078-2722 GCF_000696425.1 Galeopterus variegatus | reverse complement strand
GAGAACATAGGTGGGGTTATAGTTTAACAATATAGGCTGGTAACTTTCAGTGAAGCAAGCCGGATGACCTTCCGTCTTAGCAAACATTCCTTCCCCCTCTAACAATTTTCAGTATCTACACATATCAAGCAGTAACCTGTCTGTCCTTGAGCCAGCAACCTTGCTGTGCCACAAATCTTTATCTTAGACCAGAGTCTTATAGCCTGAGGAAAATTTCCAGTCCTCCACAAGGTCAATATTTAAAACTGCAAGACTTTGGAAAACCAGGCCCTGTGAAGTACATATGCTTTATAGTATATTCCACAGGTCACAGCCACGAACACAGCCCCTCTCTGTTCATGCCTCCAGGAGGTATGAGAACCTGGGCAGCCCAGGTCTCTAGGCCCAACCTGGTCCTACCCAGACGCAGCCCAGCCCTCTACATCGAGTTCTGCCATCGCCGCAGGAGCCCAGCTCCCAACCTGACTTTTCTGACAGGCCCAGGTCTTCCTCAGATCATGGTCCTAAGCCGGTCCTCAGGTGGCTCCACGACTGTGGTGAGTCACCAACCTTCCTGCTCTGAAGACAAACCCTCACTCCCCTGGTGCTCTGGTGTGCTCCGGTCCTGCTGTGGCCACAGGAAGGCCAAGCTTATGAAATGCCCTTCCCCTGGGATGTCACCACCCCAGCCCATCCGTATGTCTCCCCCCTCCCATCTGCTGCCTGGAGAGTCACTCCAAGAAAGGGGGCACAGAGGTCCCAGCATGAAGGACCCCATTGCAGGTGGCCAATGCCTTTGTTCCTCCTCTGAGGGGGCCTGTCCTGCAGGGGAGCTTGCAGGGAAGGGCACTCAGGGACAGAGGCCACCACGTGTGGCCATGGACAATGAGCTTGGTGGGAGCTGAACACCTGCCTGCCTGGTGGGAGCAGGCTGGAGCAGCACCTGGACCCTATGTGGCCACAGGGGAGGGGCCACGCCAGCTTCCAGCCAATCCTCCCTCCAGTACCCCACCAAGACCACCCTTGACATGAGGTGCCTGGATGGTCACACAGGCTGCCTGGGCCAGTGACCTTGCCCGAAGGCCACCATGTCAAGGGTGCAGCCTGAGGCCCTCCTCCTACCTCGTAGCTCCAGCCGACTCAGGACCATCTGGAGGCTTGGTATATGTGGGCATTTGAAAACAAACATGAAATATAGGAGCAGCATTTTCGGAAGAGCAGAAAATAAACTTGAAACCGCCCAAACTTTATAAGTGTTGGAATGGATGGTCAGCTGGATGACCTACAGTCTCAAAACCAGCATGTGTGACACAGGCTGAGGCAGAGAAACCAATGACGACCATATTCAGGGTAATTCCACTAATATCCTTTCATGGAAAGTTTAAAAGAGGCAAAGTTAAGCAAAATACTTCTTAATGATACATAATAGATGATAAAGACAAAAAGAAAACTATAAAATGTCTGATAGTGTCACATCTGGGGATAGGAGGGAGATGAGATCAGGATGGGCACACTGGGAGCCTAATATCTGCCCAGTCTATTCATCAGTGTGTGTCCTGTCTGCAGATTTTACATGACATTACTATTTAAAGTTAAAACATTCATTGTAATCTTTTCTAAGTATGACTTACCTCGCTAAAAAATTTTAAAGAACTATTCACGTGT
>NW_007750330.1:0-377 GCF_000696425.1 Galeopterus variegatus | reverse complement strand
CAACACCAAGCCAAGGGTTAAGATCCCCTTACCGGTCATCTTTTAAAAAAAAAAAAAATTATTTTACTGTATTATCTGACTACCTCCCCAGTTTTGCTATCAGTCTTGGTTTGGAAGGAGTTCTCAAGCCTTTTGTACCGGGTCAGTTTAAATTTATCTCTATATGCATTTGTGCAGGTTTGGGTAGCAAAAGATTGAGAACCAGCCAGTGTCTGTGCAGCAAGAACCAGTTACATAAACATATATTATTAACTTTTATAAAAATTAAGGAAGTCACCAACTGGTAATGAAAAGAGCATCAGGACTGTTGTTTCAGTGAACAAAAAAGCAAAGCATGTATCGTTGTGTAAACCAGAGGGCATAATAGAGTTGTGGAA
>NW_007750329.1:8454-10116 GCF_000696425.1 Galeopterus variegatus | reverse complement strand
AAAAAACATTCAATTGTGAAACATGCAGATTCAATAACATAACAGGAACATAGGTATAAATGCAAATTTATATTAACATTAAAAAGAGCTTTCTCAAGTTATCAAACTCAAAGTGTTATCTGCTTTTCAAAATCCATGCTGAACACAGTGAGTTTCACCAATGTTGCCTACTCATCCATCTGAATGCTCCTACCTCCTCCTACTAATGTTCCCTACAATCAGACCCCATGAAAAATACATATAAGTGGAAGAGAAAGGAGAGGTTTAAAAATGATAAATTACCTTCTGACCCATGTCTAGGTTCCTTTTCTCTGTCCCTGATTTCTTATGGGACTTGAACATAGGTTTATCTTCCAAGTGAGCTCTTTTATCAAGTTTATTGTTTGGAGAGTTCTGACTTTGAAATAGTACGTCTTGATGTTTGCATTGAAATCAAAGCAGTCAAGTGTTCTCTGTTTTACTTCTACTCTTCCCCCTCTCCACAGCCAAGCCCCAAATTGCTCCCATTATCCATAGTCATTCAGTTACCACAGAGTAAATTATCGGAATTTATGACAGCTTACTGCCTATCTCCAGCAAGACTTTGCAAAAGATGGATATTTTAAAAATGTCAGTCTTAACTTCTGACTTCTAAGGAGTTTCCAAGATGAGACATAAAGACAAAATAGCAAAACCCATTCTCTGGTGTGGCTTGTGAACTAACTGCATAGGCAGTACCTCCAACCCTTGCCCCTCACACACAAATTATATGTGTGTATATTTTATTTCCAGGAAAATGACTTCCCAAATATGAGTTTGAAAATATAAGTCCTTAAGCTGTTGTTCAAAATAAGTCCTAGTGTTTGAAAATTACATATTACATATGTCTAGGTATATATGTAAATACAAATATGAACATAGAGGCAGTCACAGAATTTGCAACATAAGAGGTGCCTCTAGCTCAGATGATAATTTTTTTTTTTTTAAAGATGACCAGTAAGGGGATCTTAACCCTTGGCTTGGTGTTGTCTGCACCACACTCAGCCAGTGAGCGAACCGGCCATCCCTATATAGGATCCGAACCCGTGGCCTTGGTGTTATCAGCACCACACTCTCCCAAGTGAGCCATGGGCCGGCCCTCAGATGATAATTTTTTAAAATGAATATATATTTTCATGTTCATTAGTTTTCATCTGAGCTGGTCAGGAGCTTCCAGGAGGAAGCTGTCAAATTACTTCTAGTAGGAAAAGGCTGTGTGGAAGAGGTGGCATTTTATGAGGTCGTTTATATGTTAGACTAGTCAACCTAAGCCATCCTTGAACAATAATTTATTAAATGTTTTTTTCTTTTTAAAAAAATTGGTTAAATATTTCTTATTGCTCTTTGTGAGGTAATGAGAGCAGTCCAAAAATGCCTAAGTTACTAGTCAGAGTTTGAACTAATATCTACCTCATCTTTCCGTTACTGTTACTGAAAGTATCTGGGACCAGAACAGGTTGTTTTCCAAGAAGGAAAGTGAAGAGGAGAGAGTTTGTCAACAATAACTTTTCATGATCAATCATACGGCATCTGAAGTTGAGAGTTTGACAACAACAAATATGGGCAGGTAAACAGTGAGCACCAATTGTCTCATTGATTCCCAGATCTATTTTAGTCTCGGAAAAATCTCTGGAGTGCTGGTCT
>NW_007750329.1:4201-5664 GCF_000696425.1 Galeopterus variegatus | reverse complement strand
GCCTCACAAGCATGTCTGTGACTATGTGTACATGACACTATCCGAAGGGCCTGACATATCCTTGAGCAGGCCAGTTAAGCCCACTGCACAGGGATCAATCTACTGCTCTGTTGTCTGCTCATCCATCTGCCCAGTCATCGTCCTCCAGAAATGGTTCTCCATAGGGGCCTGCTATGATCTGAACGTTTATGTCCCCCAGGGCCTCTGGGAGGTTATTTAGGAATGGGGTTAATGCCCTTATAAAAGAGGCCTGAGAGAGGTCCCTTGCCCCTTCCACCATGTGAGGTTAATTGAAAATATGGCTTTCTGTGAGCCAGGAAGCAGGCCCTCAGCTGGCATCAAATCTGCCTGTGCCTTAATCTTGGACATCCTAACCTCCAGAACCATGAGAAATGTTTCTGTTGTTTATAAGCCACCCGGTCCATGGTATTTTGTCATAGCGGCTCAAACAGACTAAGACAGAAGCCTTTCCAGAGCGGTGAAGGCTCTTGTCCTTGAGGTCGGAGCGCCTGACTGTGCACAGACACTAACAATGTGACTGTGGGCAAATAAACCACCTGCTTCCTTGAGTTCTGTAAAATGAGGATGATGATTCTACTTGCCTCATAAAGTTTTGTGCAGATTAAATGAGAGAACTCATATAAAAATCTTAGAACAGTGCCTTATATACAGTAAGTGCCCAATCAGTGTTGGTCATTATCATCATTTCTCTGAGGCATCAGCAATGGGGTCAGGCAGAGCAATCCCTCTCCACCAAACTGTGGAGTATGTATCACAGGAGCCATCTCAGTGCCTCGAGAGAACACTCGCAGCACTGAGAAAATTGTTCTGAGCCCTGAGCCCTCTTTGGGTCACTGGACAAGAGCAAACAGGCTTAAGGCCTGGGGTAAGCACAGTGTTGTCTGCGGAGCTCACCGCTGCAAATAGCAGCCACCTGCGGGCTGGACAGTGGCATGTCCACCCTCAGGCAAAGAGCAGGCGGGATGCAGAGGAGAGAGCAGGAGCTCAGCCAGAGCAAAGGCAGCGTGTGTTGGCTCAGCTGGTCGAAGGGAAAGAACTGGGCACATTTCAAAAAAAAGTGGCTTCTTTCCAATTGGGGCCAGGGCCATCCTTGGGGAGCCCAGGCCCCTCGGCCCAGCTGCATTGTCACAAAGGGCTTCAAGTGTAGGTGAGTGAAGTTATAACTAATGAGGTACACAATCTCTGACCCAGATAAACAGATGGGATTAAAATAAATCACCGTTCATCTGGTAATGTAAAACTTGGATCCCACTTCCAAGATTACATTCTAAATCAATATTTTTAAAGTAAATTCTGTAATTACCTTGTGAATAACATAATTGTATTGTGCTGTATTTTTGTGCTATAAATTAATTTGTTGATTTAAAGTGTCCCACAATGTTTATAATGCCACTACAGTATTTTTTAATAATTTATTTTTTAGTAAATCAGGAAACTTCAAA
>NW_007750329.1:2203-3488 GCF_000696425.1 Galeopterus variegatus | reverse complement strand
TTATAATGCCACTACAGTATTTTTTAATAATTTATTTTTTAGTAAATCAGGAAACTTCAAAGAAGAAAGGGAGCAGGTCAGGAACTGAGTCTCCTGAAACTTCATGTTAGTTTTACAAATTGGACCTCAGGGTTAAGATATGTTGAAGTCTTAACCCCCAGGATCTCAGAATGTGACCTCATTTAGAAATAGGGTCCTTGAAGATGTAATTAGTTAAGATGAGGTCACACTGGAGTAGGGCAGGCCCTTAGTCCAACATGACTGGTGTCCTTGTAAAAAGAGGAGAGACACAGAGAGGAATGCCACATGAAGAGACAGAGACACACAGGGGAAGACAGCCATGTGACAACAGAGGCAGAGCTCAGAGTGACACAGCTACAAACCCAGGAATGCCAAGGGTTGCCAGCAAACACCAGAAACTGGAAGAGACAAGAGAACATTCTCCCCTACGGGTTTCAGAGGGAGCCTGGCTCTGCCAACTCCTTGATTTCAGACTTCTGGCCTTCAGAACTGTGAGACAACAAATTTCTGTTGTTGAAAGCCACCCAGTTTGTGGTACTTTGTTACAGTAGCCCTAGGACACTAATAAACAGGGCTACATTTTCCCTTTATTTTCACAGCCTGTGTTAGATGGCCCAGGCATCTGTTAGAACAGGGTCCTCTGCGTTGTATTATGTAACTCAGCGTGCAGTAGCTGCTCAATAAATGCACGTTTGCACAAATGAATGGATCTCAGCCTCTGGGGCTCAACTAGGCTACTTGTCTGCCTCCAGCCTTTAGCCCCCGAATATTGAACTACTTTCCAAAGTAATAGGGATGCAGAGGTGCCAGTGTGAGAAACAAGGCCAGCAGCAAAGGGACCTAGAGGACATCATGGGACCTGGACACTGAGCTAGCCACACAGCCTCAGCCTCTCCCCTTTACCTCTGAGTAGCCTTGGGCTACACACTTGGCCTTTTGGGTCTTTTTAAGGTACATCATAGACAATTGACTTGCCTTACTGATTTGCCTGGGGAACAACTGCTTGTAATTAAAAATGAGTATCACTGCAATGTTACATGCACACTTATGTGATAAAAGTTGTAATTCACTGTTTCTTGCTCTCTATACACTACACACACGTGCACGCACACATACACACATATATCCATGTGAGTGTGGGTATGTGTATAAATTTCTGATATTGGTTTCAACACCATCTATTTGATATATTATGACCTTTACATCAGGCTAATGTAATAATTACTGTATATGCAACCATTTGACTGAAAATTATCATGTAATC
>NW_007750329.1:0-1043 GCF_000696425.1 Galeopterus variegatus | reverse complement strand
ATCAGGCTAATGTAATAATTACTGTATATGCAACCATTTGACTGAAAATTATCATGTAATCATTAAACATGCCAGTTATAGAAAGGTGACATAAATAACAAAAGGATAAGGAATGGTAAAACAAAAACCTATTCAGAGTTTATGTGTTTTCAGAAGTATTGGACATTTAAAATTCTTCAAAATGTGTAACTTCAAAGATACCCAACTTATGGTCACTAGAAAAAGTTGTATTTTCTTATTTATCCTTAGATGCAAATTGAGTTATTTCTAACAGAGAACCATCGTGACTTGAACATTGGAATCATCTAGTCAACTGCAGACAGTTGCCCAGAGGATCAGATGGGAACGAGAGTGACTGTGCTCACCATCTGTTTCCCATATTGCCCAAGAAAAGATGCAGAAAATCCAAGTTCTCAGGGCAGCTAGGCTTCAAATCTGTCATCAGAAAGAAAAATGCTTCCTGCCACTTCTAAACTCACCACGTTATAGTAGACATGCCTCAGGTTCAAGGGACAGAGTCTCTACTACCTGGTATGGTTTGAATAATATGATGCCAAAAAATCCAGTGAACTCTGACCCCTCCAGATGTACACACTTGCAGCCACAAGTGTTTTAGATTCAACACTTGATTACTCTGGGTCCTTCCTTTCTCTGAAGGACAGTCTGGCCAGGCAGTGTGAATTTCAGTAGCTTGCCAAAAGAGTAACCAGACTGTGGTTTAAATTGAGGGCATATTACTTAAAATCAGCTTTTGATACAGACCTGAGATTAACACTTTTTTTTTTTTTNGGGCATATTACTTAAAATCAGCTTTTGATACAGACCTGAGATTAACACTTTTTTTTTTTTTACATTTAAAAATACTTTTACCCAGAGGTTTTCTGTTCATGGTCTTTGAGGCGCTGGTGGTTGTAAGGACTTCTTTGGGGTTATTACCCAGTGGAAGCTCACTGCAGAACTCTTCTATCCCCTGGCCCCCAATCCCCTTTTTATACATGCTGGGTTTTTTCCCTTGAACAGCAAGGAGGAATTTGATTTTTTTT
>NW_007750328.1:8953-10118 GCF_000696425.1 Galeopterus variegatus | reverse complement strand
AACACAAAAGCAAGTTCAGGGCAGACGTCGAGTCTAACACAAAAGCAAGTTCAGTGCAGACGTCGAGTGTAACACAAAAGCACGTTCAGTGCAGACACCGAGAGTCTAACACAAAAGTACGTTCAGGGCAGACGTCGAGTCTAACACAAAAGCACGTTCAGTGCAGACACCGAGAGTCTAACACAAAAGCAGGTTCAGGGCAGACGTCGAGTCTAACACAAAAATAAGAAAAACATACTTAATGTTCAGTACAGAGCACCGGCTGGCTCAGCAGCTGCTGCTGAAAATAAGTTTGATACAAAGTAACATATATACACCTCAGCCAGCAAAGTGCAGCTGCCTCCAGGAACATGAGGCACCACCCCACCTTCACCTAGGATTCCGTATTTATAGTTTCTCTAATGAATATTCACTTAGGGTGTGGCTTCCAGTGATGTAACATTTAGTCTTGCACATGCTCAGTCAGTCTCTTCCTGGAGCACGTTCACTGGTCAGACCCTATCTCATGCACCAGGCACATTCAAGAATATTCTGTGCTCTATTAAGCATGCCCAGCCACTGGGTTTGCATAACCCAGCCCCTTGTGGTTTCATTTTCCCCATGTTGGTGCTAAAAATAGTTCTAACTGGCAACAGTAACTTTCTTCCAGGAGAGAACCCAGAGGAGGGGACCTGAGACCTCAGGAGTGGTTGGAAACCCAGAGGCCTGTCCTGAAACCCCAGCCCAGGGACACTGAGCCCCTCCTGGGTCAAGGGCACACTTCCTTCCCACCTCTTCATAGAGACCTGGCCTGGTGGGACAGACCCGGGGATGATGTCTGTCTCCCTTTGCCCTTGAGTGCCCTGGCATTATTTCAGTCCCTTTCCTGTCATCCTCTTGTCTGCTGACACCCTCATCCGAATATCCAATTCAGACAACTCAAGCATCTTCCAGGAAAAAGGATCAAACTTACCACTGCTCTCATTAAACTGGAAAGTGAATGCAGCCGCAGAAGACACGAGGTCTGAATCTGTCATCCAAATGAAGGAGGAAAGGACCCATGTTTCGTTTTCACATCTGGCCCCAGTGAAGGAACAAATATTTAGGATACATCTACTGTTTTAAAAGACACCACGCTGGATACTGAATCAGCAATGCAATGAACCATAAGCACGATGCTCTGAGC
>NW_007750328.1:6174-8233 GCF_000696425.1 Galeopterus variegatus | reverse complement strand
AAGACACCACGCTGGATACTGAATCAGCAATGCAATGAACCATAAGCACGATGCTCTGAGCCGTCTCACAGTCTAGCCAGAGACACACAGTGTTACTGTATCTTAATAACCAGTAAAGCAAGCCCTTCTCTGTATGAGACACACTGTTGCTCGTTTCCTAAGACTGCAGATCTCCCGGTTTGCTCCAGAAATAGGACCCGGATTTTAGCGGGCCACACGGCTGCCCAGCATTAAGGACAGTCCCCAGCCCCCCCGTTCCCGTCAGCGCACACCTTGTAGCAAGGTTAAGTGCACAGGGATGAGGCGAGTGCAGACTCCTGAAAGGGCCCTAACGGGGGGGCAGGTGTGCTGTCTTCCGTCTCTGTTCCTTCTGGCTGGACGTGGACGTACGTGTGGCTTGGTCAGCCCTCTTGAACTGAATGTCACATGTTAAGTGGCACATCACACAAAGTAGAAGGGTGTGACTCCCCGACAATCGGCTTGTCCACCTCTGAGTTGCCTTTTCCCCCAAGTGCTGCGTTCTACAACCATGGTCAGAGATCAAAATCTTTTCTAAGAATATTACATATTGCTCCCCTCTTACATAGTTTTATTTTAAAACATTTCTCTAAGACTGAGTCATGGTACCACCTGCAAATGTATGCTATTCCTTTGTGCCGCCTCTACATTTAAACCTGAACAGGGCTCCTTCTGAATTCTTACCTCTCAAAACCCAAAAATAGCTGACTGTACACTTTGGCCTTGTTCTATTACATTTCAACAGAAAAAAGCTCCAATTTACTCCGGAATTTATTTTTATCTGTTTCCCACACTCTCACCAACCCTAGATTATACATTCCGTTCACCTAAAGCCGAGTCACCTCAGATGGGTTAAAAGTTAGCTTCAGCCTAAAGCAGGTGTAACTCAACATAGAGGGAAAAGGGTGGCTGATCCAGCAGAACCCAAGGATAAGACATAAAGGGGGCCTTCGCGGCAGTAACGAGCCATCTGCAATTCAGATTCATCCGTGGTGACAATGTCTCATTCCATTTGTTTATGTTTTATTCATCATCTTGAAAACACTTAGCGAAATGACAACGTTGAGATTCAAAAAGATACTGCACGGTTCTTTTTTTAAAGAGATATTAATGGCTTTCAAGAGCTCGACTATTTGAATTTGCTCCAGTGTGTTCACGTTGTCTTTAAAGTTCTTGGATGTAACACATTCCCCCCTGAGTGCCAAAAATTCTGTGGTGATGACATGAGAAATTTCATAGTTTGCATTGTTTAGACACTTAGAAAACTGATAGCAGAAATCCACTTAAAATATATCATGATGTAACAAACCAGGCTGCACTGTTTTGAGTGACCATGGTGTCATTCCTCAGAGTGACAGTTATTTAGGCTCAAATGTACAGTCTCTGGTTACATATTTAGCAAAAACAAAAAAGAAAAAAATAAGATAAACTCTGAGTTGTTGAACCAACTTATGAGTGTTCACTGCTAAGAAGACAGAATAATCACTAAACAAACTATCTTTGACTTGAATGGTTCTGTGAAGAAACTTTTCTCTACANAATAATCACTAAACAAACTATCTTTGACTTGAATGGTTCTGTGAAGAAACTTTTCTCTACATAACCTGGTAAGCCTTTCAAACAAAATTTATTCACCCCGGAAAGACACACCTAATTTCTGCCAGCTGATTTTATATGTCTTTATTTAGCTTTTAAATATTAATCTTCACGTACTTCAATTGGTAGAACATTTTCGAGTAGCCTTATTTCAAACCTAGCACCTAACATTTCTTATTTCTTTCTAAATAAGCAAACTTTATAAATATAGCCACTGATTCATACAAATGAGGGTACTTCAAAAAGTTTGTGGAAAGATGTATACTACCTTTTAGTTCTATTTTTCCACAAACTTTTAGAACTACCTTGTATTTCTTTCATTTTCCTAGCAAACAACATTTATTTGGGGACCGTGATACACTATATATAACCTCTGCACACCCTACACACACACACACACACACACACACCCTACACCCCCACACACCCTACACCCCACACACAC
>NW_007750328.1:0-5730 GCF_000696425.1 Galeopterus variegatus | reverse complement strand
CACACACACACACACCCTACACCCCACACACACACACACACACACACACACTCAATCCAGGATCTTTGTGAATTAATCTGCATCACTTAATCTGCCCACGAGATGCATGTTACTCTTCTCATGTGACTGGTGAAGAAACAAGTTCCAGCATCTAATATATCCGAGTTTGCTTTTAATGATTCCATTCTGTATATTAGAAACTGAATTACCAAAAATTCTTTACATTTTTTTAAAGTAGTAAGTTTTTCCTTTCTCAATTTGGCCTGAACCAGCATCTTCTGAGACTGCCCCTCAGGGAGCAAACCTCAAGGTGACCTCAGTTTCTCCTAATAACTGGGAGAAGAAAGGACTCCAATCCCTCCAACAAGCAGACACTTTGGCTGTGGCAGCATCAGCATTGTCTGCATCAGCCTTCCTGGGGAAGGAAGCTGTCAGAAAAGCACAGGCATGGAAGAGCCGCCTCATGGTCCTGCCTCACTTTTCCCAGAGTCAGCCTGCTTTAGTCTGGGATTGTGCAGACCGGAAGACGGAGCCAAGTGACAAATGGAAGAAAATTGTCAAACAAAGAAAATGCTCAAGACCCGTGCCAAAGGAGAGCTTGCTCCAGATGTACACAAGGCCATTAGCACATGCAGGGTAGAGGGAGCTTGCTCCAGATGTACACAAGGCCATTAGCAAATGCAGGGTAGAAGTGGGGGAGAAAACAGAAAAAGCAAAGATGTCACATGTGAACAGCAAAACAAAAGCTGGCAAGTCTGGGCCAGCCCGTGGCTCACTTGGGAGAGTGTGGTGCTGACAACACCAAGTCAAGGGTTAAGATCCCCTTACCGGTCACCTTTAAAAAAAAAACCAAAAGCTGACAAGTCTTTTCACCCTGTTTGCCAAGCCTCCTGCCAAAAATGTCCCCCAGGAAAAGGGCAGTGTGCTCCGTGATGCCCGGCACGATGACGTTCATTCACATGAGGCACAGACGTCCTGCCCAGCCACACAACACAGTGACTATCATCAGCAACCCCCAGGCAACAGGTGTGTGCCCTGCTTACCGCAGGCCGTCTCCTGGTATTCCGGCAATTTCTCAGTCTGTTGTAATCTCCTTTAACACTTCCCAACTTCCTGACGTTCCTGGACATCAGCCCCAATAGCTGTTTGAGGAGGCCTTTGAGCCAACTCTTCTCTCTCTGATGTTAATGATCGAATCTCCTCTGCAAGGTCCTTAGCTGTACAGAAATGGTTTCCTACAGCACACTGGGGCAGAGAAGGGGAGAAAAGAAGTTTTACAGCATCCGCACACTTGGAAGATCCAGCAGCAGCGAGTGTACGCTCACTCTACGGGGAAGGGACTGAACCTGGCAATGACACATGGCTTCTCTGAAAAACACCATCCTCCTTAAACTGGAAAAAACACCAGTGTCTATGTCATCTTATTCTTGTTATGTCAGGTTTGGGTTCCACTGGCTAATCCGTGTCCTGCGAAACATGATAACACAAAAATGTCCCAGTGGAAACCAGGAAGCCACAAGGTATCACTCCATTCAAATATCCAAATGACAAAGAGGTGACATGATAGTAGATTGGAAAGGCACTGGGCCTTGGAGTCAGACTAGACCTAAATTAAAATCCTAGTCCCCCTGTTACTTGCATGACCAGGAGCAAAGAAATTAGCACATCCGGGGCAAACTTCTTATAAGATATGATTGTAATATCACCTGAATCACTGGGGCTGCAAGAATAAGCAACAGATTCTACGAAGTACTGAGCAGAACATATGGCACATTGAATGTAGCTAGGTTGCAGGATATAAGTTCAATACACAAAAATCAATTGTGTATCTAGATATCAACAGGTAATGATTGAAAGATGATTTTTAAAAGATGGAGTGTATAGGATATGTAAAAACTCAAAATACTTAGGGATAAATTTAAAGAAATATGTGCAAGAGTTCTACGATGAAAACTATTTTTTAAGAACTGCCGAAATTAAACACAGATAATTAGAAAGATGCACTATATACATACATTGGAAAATTCAATATTGCTCAGATTTCAGCATTCCCCAAATTGACTTATTGGTTTAATACAATTCCAATCAAAACTTCATGAGGCTTTTTTTTAGAAATGTATAAGCTTATTCTAAAATGTAAGAGAAGGGAGATCTGGTCAAGATGGCAGAATAAACTGTCCCCAACTTCACTCTCTCCCTCAAATCAACCAATTTACATCTATAAAAATGTAACAACAGCCAAGCTGGGGCCACTGGAGCTCAGGAGAAGAGGAGGAGAGACCTATGTAGTGCGTGAAGGTGGGAGAAGCCACAATGAGAGAAAGAAAAAACTGCTTGGAGTATTTCGGGCCACAGCCACTTTAAGGCTGGAGCTGCTGAGCTCATGGAGCAGGAGCCGGCAGAAGCCACAGCTGTGCCCTTCAGATGGAGTTGCTTGGAGGCGGCAGGGGAAAAGAGGGCCTTGGTGGCCCCCAAGATAGCAAGACCGCTAATAGGGTTCACATGGACCCACACAGGAGCGAGGAGCCAGAACAACAGAAAAAGGGAGCCATTCAGAAGCCAGTGAGTCATCACAAGGGACCAGCACAGGGCCTGTCCCATGGGAAGTGTTTGGAGCACAGGTGGTAGGGGAGACGAGCCCACCGGGAGAACACTGGGCACAGCAAGGACAGCCGATCCGCCCCCCAATCAGTACAAGACCACTCAGAGGAAACTGGTCGGAAATGCAGAATTGCATGGGATGCAGTTTGATGAAAAGATTCAGGCCCAGATCAGAGTTTCTACATAACCCAGGTGCACTGGGTCTCTGGAGAGCCAGAAGTACCTATAAGGTCAACCATTAAACCCTGAACTACACAAAAAGTCTTCCCAAAGGGAAACAGCAGCAAAGCTACAATTAAGCTCAACCACACAGGTCAAGTGCTGGTCCCCACAGGAAGTTCCCCCATTTCAGAAGTAAGCAAAGGACAAAAGATTAGTTCTGGCCCAGGGACACCACCAGCACCTCAGGGCCCACCAGGGGACCTGAGGCATGGAGCTGTGCACCAGACCCCACTCCCACATCCAGGCACACCACCAGCACCTTGGGGCCCCACCTGGGGGCCCAGGGCATGGAGCTGCAGACCAGACCCCCTACCCACAATGAAACACACTGCCAGTGCCAAGGATCATGTCAAAAACATCACCTCCATGTGGGTGGCCCACCACAGCCACCAAAATAACCATGGCTGCCATTAAAGTGGCTAGACATCACAACCACCATGCAGATGGTCCACCGGCCACTGGAGTGCACCAGCAGAGACCAAAGGGAAGAAGAGGATGTCTCTCTCCATAAAACCCATTCCAGAGTGACAGAAGAAGCATCTGCTCTACGATAATATTGGGGGACCTGAACACACCTCTCAGCATTGGACAGATCCTCTAAGCAACAAATCAACAGAGTAACCATTACTCTTTCAGAAGGAGAGAAGAGATCTAGGGTTATCAGAGGTGGGAAGTGGGAAGGAGAGGGGATAGGGAGAGATTGGACAAGGGGCATAAAGAATAAGTACAATTTGTAACAATATTCGTATTAGTAATATTGATTTGATCAACATATGTCAACACTGAATCCCAAAAATATGTATAATCAATTATGATTCAATAAAAAAATAATAATAATAAATAAAATTAAATGTAAGAGAAAATGCAAAGGCCTAGATAAACCAAGGCTATCCTTAAAAATCTAGTCTTGATTTCAAGACTAATGCTAAAGCTACCATAAATCAAACGAGTATGGCATTGGCATGTAAGAAGTACCTCAAAGAGTTCATGGAAAAATAGAACTAAAAGATAATACAAATCTTTCCATGAACTTTTTGAAGACTCTTTGTAGATACTTAGACAAATATAACAATGGAATATATCATCCAGAAGTAGATCCACACTGATATGGTCAATTGATTTTCAACCAAAGTGCCAAACCAAGTCATGAAGGAAAAGAGAGTAGTTTCAACAAATGGTGCTGGAACAACTAGTTATCTATATGGGGGAGACATTATTCTTGAGCCATAGCCCAAACTGCACATGAAATTTAATTAAAGATGGATCGCAGCCTAAACGTAGAAGTTCAGACTATAAACTTTCTAGAAGGAAATATATAAGAATATATCACTGACTTTGGAGTGGGCCAGATTTTAGATAGGACACAGAAAACACAAAATATAAAGAAAAAAATGGATGAAGGGACACCATCAAAATTACAAACTTCAGCTCATCAAAAGACAGTATTAAGAAAGTGAGTCAGCAAGTCACAAAGTGGGAAAAATATTTTCTACACATGCATCTCACAAAGGACTTACACTCGACAATTAAAATACAAATGACACAGTTGACAAATGGGCTACTTCAGGACTACTTAATGGGCACTTTACAAAGTAAGATATAAAAATGGTCAATGAGCATCTGAAAAAGCAACACCATTATCCATCAGGAAGATGCAAATGAAAACCATAGGGATTCCATTACAAACCCACTCAAATGGCTCAAGTTAAGTAGATCAAAAGTATCAACGTTGGCAAGGATGTGGAGCAACTGGAACTCTCATACATGTAAAACGGTACGGCCCCAGTGACAAGAGTTCTGCCAGTTTCTCATAAAATGAAATATGCACCTACTCTTTGATACAGCAGTTATACTTCTAGATATTTACTCAATATAAAGGAAAACATGTAACTAAAAATAGTTGTACTTGAATGTTCATAGTAGTTCCACTCACAAGAGCCCCAAAGTGGAAATGACCTAAATATCCATCAACGGGAGAATGCAAAAAGAGTGGTCTATCTACACAATGGAGCACTACTCAGCAATAGCAAGGAACGAGCTCCTCACACATGCAGCAACACACATGTACCTCCAAGAAAAAGACAAAAGAATACGTGCTACATGATTCCAGTGGTATTAAGCTCTAGAGCAGGCAAGACTAAGCTAGAAGATACCAGAGCAGGGGGGCCATCTGGAAGGATGACGATAACTGGAAAGGGACACAAGGTGATGGTTCTGGAGGGATGAAAATGTTCTGTACCTTGACAGAGATGTCAGTAACACAGTGTCAAATTCATAGAATTATACACTTAAGACCTGAACATTTCATTGAATATAAATCATACCTCCATTAAAAAGGAAAAGAGATTAGGGAAAATTCAAATATGAAAATTAAACCACAAATCAATAAATATATCACATTAATGAGCGTGCCATAAATAAGTTTCTGTTAATAAGAGGGCTTGACCCTTTCCTAAGAGTTTACTGTGACCATAATCATAATAATAGCTACAAACTCTGTCCTTTAAATCTTACCGCAGCCTTGGGAGGTAGATTATACCCTATGTTATTGATTCTAAGACGCACTTGGTTTTTGGTTTTGGTTTTTTTCCTTTTGACGTTTCTGACACAGGGATGTATCTTCCTGTCACTATCAGCCCAGAGGCAGTCAGAATGCAGTTGCTATAATGCAACTGTTATTCCTGGTGGCCTGGCTGAAACCCCCTGGGGTTTCAATGTACAAACTACTTCAGGACCATCTGAGTCCTGGTTGTTACCTGGAAACCTTCTGTTGACATGCGTTTGTAAGAAAAGCACCAGCATTTAAAACTTGAAGAGGAAGAGGAAGGCGGCTGACTAGAGGCACACAACTCTCACCTCTGACACACAAAAAAAGTCCAAAACAACAAGTGGACAGTCACATATTCA
>NW_007750327.1:0-10118 GCF_000696425.1 Galeopterus variegatus | reverse complement strand
GTGGCGGCGCTCCCGCCGAGGGTTCAGATCCCGCATGCAGACTGGTTCCCGCTCACTGGCTGAGCGAGGTGCGGTGAAACACCGAGGGTTGCGATCCCGTTGCCGGTCCCGGTCCGGTACGGGCGCGACACTGAGGGTTGCGATCCGTTGCCGGTCACGAAAAAAGACAAAAAGGAAAAAAAAAAAAAAGGATTGTATTACCTTTCACATTTGGACTTAGAATCTACCTGGACTTTGTTTACAGTATGAGAAAGAGACTTTATAACAGCGATTGATGTTTGTAAGATAAAGCCAACAAGACGACTTGAGACCAGCCAGTAGACTTGAGACCACCTCTCGATCTAGGTGCACATGCATGCTGCTTCAAAACCATGGGGTACCAAAGCATTCCATCTACTGTTCCTTCTGCTGCCTGTCTCAAGTGTTCTTTCCCTTTGAGCTAGTTCCTTGGATAATCAGATATCCTTCTAGGGCATGAAATTGCCCATTTGTCTTCCTGAAGCCCCCTAGTCTCTATAAGGCATAGAGTCTCCATAAGCGCCTCGGTCTTTATAAGGCTCTTGGAAAATCTGTAAGCTGTTGGGATGTAGGTGGAAATCACAGTGGGAAAAGCCATAGCACACACTTACCCTTCTTTGTAATCTTCTATTCATATAGGCTTGGCAGGGAATGAGAATGGGATGATGACTGAGAGCAGCTGAAACAAGTTGGAGACTTCTCCGGGGGTCTGGGGTTTTTGGCCTATGATGCCTCTTTTTCCTCACCTTGGGTCCCATTAATCAATTCCTAGGCAACCAGACAAGTGCCACAGGTTAACCTTTCATTATGCTTGAGTGCACAAGCAGAGGAGAAAAAACAATAAAAACGGAGCTGGGATCCAAACATACAAAGGCAACTCAAAAGTTGTTGGGAAAATAGATTTAAAAAATAATATGATTCTTTCCATAAACTTTTTGAAGTACCCTTGCATATGGTGTCCACTTGACACTTTTACCTGAGGTTTTACCTGCTTACCTGCTTAGCAAAATGAGAAGTGCTCCTGCAGAACAGAGTCCCTGGTACACAGAAGGGCATTGGTGATTCAGTATGACATCTGGATAGAAATCTCACCAGGGGCTCTCAGTCACCCCTAAAGATTAAAAAAAAAAATTGTCATAGTTAAGAAGCTGGAAATGGTGCTCATTAAATGCAATTAAAGCAGTCTCTGTGTTATCAAAGATACATACACCTGGTACCTGAAAGAATAGCAGTCCATGTTTTTAGGAGGAAAAAAAAAGAAAGAATTAAAAAAGGAAAGGAAAAAGAACACTTTTGTCTCAAAAGACACAGATGTTTCTGAATTCTAGGGATGTGGATTACAGCCAGTTTCTAGAGGCCCCTGAAATTAACAGGTTGTATTAAAAGTGCTGATGCAGCCTTATCAAAGTACGCAAGAGCAGCCCCATTATGACTGGAAAAGCAAAACATAAAAACTTCTAAAGCCTGAGATAATGAAAAATTGAGGCCTTTCAATAATATTGCAAGTCATTGACTGCTTTGATACTGCTCTAATAGTTAAATTCACATCCAAAAGCCGATGTTAGAAACATAATACAGAATTTAAATTTATAGGATACAATACAATTAGAAAGAGCAATCTATTAACTGAAAACCATTATGATATACAGTTATTTCTCGGTATCTATGGGAAATTGGATACAAGACACCCTCGGATATCAAAATTCACAGATGCTCAAATTCATTACATAAAATGATGTAGTATTTGCATATAACCTACATACTTTCTCCCATATGCTCTAAATCATCTCTAGGTTGCTTGTTATACCTAATACAATCGTGTACATACTATGTAAACAGTTGTTATACTATATATTTTAAATTTTATTATTTTTATTGCTTTATTGTTATTTTTGTTGTGTTTTTTAAAAACATTTTTGATTTGTGTTTGGTTGAATCTGCCAATGCAGAACCCGCAGATATAGAAGGCTGACTGTACAGTGTGACTGGGGTCATTATAACTAAATATATTTTATCTAGCTTTGCAGAAATACCTAATATTAGCCTTGAAAAAAATTTAGAGGACTTTCCTCTCAAGTTAGGCAATTTACCTTTACAAAATTATTTTGTGATCTTGTCACTAAATTTTTTACCTAAGAAAAAATAGACAGCAATACAATATCCCTAAATCTATGAATTCTTGCATGATGCACACCAAATGTTACTAATCAGCACCAGATATTGAGGCTACTTTGTTTTTCTTGTTTGTTTGTTCTTATTGTTATTTTTATTTTTTATTGATTATGAATATTCATGGGATACAAAGCAAATTGTCACCACTCGTGCCTAAGATGTGATGGCCAGATCCAATACTGGCAGCATTCCCATTATGACAAATTGTGATTATATCCCATGTCTCCCACCCAATTATCCCCCTAATTGTCCCCAACTTTACTCTCCATCCCCCTTTCCCCACTCCACTTTGTATCCCTAGGCTTGTTCTCTCCCTCTGCAAGTCCAACATACCACTGTGGTCTTTCTTTCCTTCTTTCTTTCTCTCTTAGCTCCCAGAGGTTATTTATCCCTCTGTGCTTTGCTTATTTCACTCAATATAATTTTCTCCAAGCTCATCCATGTTGTTGCAAATAGGAGAATTTCATTCTCTTTTATGGCAGAGTAGTATTCCATGGTGTATATATACCACATTTTCCTTATCCAATTGTCCATCAATAGACATTTAGGTTGGTTCCATATCTTGGCTATTGTAAACAGAGCTGCAATTAACATGGGAGTGCAGGTATACCTTTGACATGATGATTTTCATTCCTTTGGGTATATATCCAGAAGTGGGATTGCTGGATTGTATGGAAGATCTATCTGTAGTTGTTTGAGAAACCTCCATACTGTTTTCCATAGTGGTTGTACTAATTTACAGTCCCACCAACAGTGTAGAAGCATTCTCTTCTCTCTACACCCTTGCCAACATTTGTTATTCACTGTCTTTTTGATTATAGTCAGTCTAACGGGTGAGATGATATCTCAATGTGGTTTTAATTTGCATTTCCCTGATGACTAGTGATGTTGAGCATTTTTTCATGTACCTGTTGGCCATTTGCATGTCTTCCTCTGAAAAATGTCTATTCAGTTCCTTTGCCCATTTTTTAGTTAGGTTATTTTATTTATTTATTTATTTTACTGTGTAGTTGCCTGAGTTTCTTGTATATTGTGGATATTAATCTCTTGTTGGATGCATAGTTAGCAAAAATTTTCTTCCACTCTGTAGGTTGTCATTTCACTCTATTGATTATTGAGGCTACTTTGAATAGTGATGTATAGTGATGTTCTGGACTCCATTGCTGATTAGTTAGATGTCCTCCTTTGAAGATCTTTACAAATAAAATAATCTACCATTAATGAAATTATTAAATAGGGCCTGTGGGGACCCTCAGAGCCCGTTGTGGATTGATGCATATAAGCCAGTGAACTAGGCTCAAAGTAGTTTAAGTAAAAGGGAAAGGATTTACTGACTCTCATAACTGGAGAAGACAGATTGCACCTGGTTTTAGGTGCAATCTGAGCCAGAGACTCAATGTCTTTAGGGTTCTTGGTCTGTCTCCACCCCACAGTTCTGCTTGACTCTTCTGACAAAATTCCTCAGACAGGCTTCCTCTCTTTGCCAGACTAGTGGTCTTTAAGAATCCCAGGTTCACATCCACCTGCTCAGTAACCCCACTACAAAGAGGTAATCTTTTTGCTTCTCAGGTATAAAAAGTCCCAAAGAGAATCCTCATTGGTCCACCTTATGTCACATGCCCTTTTCTGAACCAAACACTATGATCTGGGCTGAAATAGTCTGATTGGACTGGCATGGTCCTGTCCTCCCACTCCTGTGTCCAGGGAAGGGTAAGATTGGGTGATTCACTGGCCAAAAGAACCATGTGGTTAAGGGAGGAGAAATTCCTGAGAGAGAAAAAGGAAGACACAGAATGAAAATTACATCTCACACAACCCTCTGGAACTATAGTGTTCCCTGACCCAGAAAGACTATGATCATATTGCAACCATCCATATGAGCCTAGCAGAGCTCCCTAGATGGGGCCTCAGACACTACCCACTCCCCTTACTGTGCAGAACAAGGTCCACTCAAAGAAAAACTCAGAAAAGAAGCTTCTCTCTGTCTGTTGCAGCTTTGTTGATCTATACCCTAAATTTGGTGTCCCTTTCCTAAAGTGACTCTTCCACACATGGTAGGGACAGTCTCCCAGAAGTCATGACTATGTCATGTGATCCTCCCCTCCCCACAGATTATTGGTAAGAGGTGAGACTTAAAACTGAGTTTATCAGATATTTGGTGAGGAATTTGAAGTTGAGGCCAACAAGTCAAATTTTCCTGTGTGGCTGAACACTAAACAATTTGAGAGCTTTGTGTGGCAAGGATTTTTACTCAGAAAAAAATGGCTTGAGGCTGAGAAATAAATTACAAAGATATAGAGACAGATGTACAGAAAAATTCAGAGAATATATATAACAAAGATGTACAGAGAGGAGTACAGGCAGAGGGCAGAGAAAGAGTCCTCAGGAGCTTTTCAGTTCCTAATTCCAGCGCTCCCGAAGTCTGGCAGCATTCAATTCCCCTTGCCATGAGGTACACTTTAAATGATTTCATAGCCACCTTTTTACAAAGCTGGTTGGAATTGGTTTATCCTACTTTCAAACAAGAGTCCTAATGACCATAGTGAGTTTTAGGAAATGGGCCTGTGAGTGGTAAGCTGTTTTCTAGGACAGGATTCTGTCACAACACACTACATCACTGACACAGCTTACTCTGTCCCAAGGATGCTGAGCTGTTGCCCAGAGATCTTGAATATGAAGTTGTTCCACCAGGGAAATACATCAGATTGGAAGAACTTGAGTGGTGTTTGTCTGCAGAGGAGTGGGATAGACTTGAGTCAGTCCCTCACAGCACCTGGGATGTGTGACTTAGCCACTCCATCACACTAAAGAGGGTCATGGAACCTGGAGCTGGCAGAATAGTTCTGGTTTAAAAGACTCTGCTAGCAACAGTCTGGCTATTGTCACAATATCCTCTTAGAATTAACATTATCACACTT
Organism: Galeopterus variegatus; assembly: GCF_000696425.1. Taxonomy (NCBI): domain Eukaryota; kingdom Metazoa; phylum Chordata; class Mammalia; order Dermoptera; family Cynocephalidae; genus Galeopterus; species Galeopterus variegatus. The sequence continues at coordinate 5,010 of NW_007750327.1, read as the reverse complement.
ACTCAGGGTAATATGGCTAAAACTCTTTTCCATGTCCACTCTTTCCAGCACTCTACTAGTGAGAATATTTTAATACATATGTCATAGGGTCAAGAGAGCAATTACTTTTCAACTGAATTCATAAAATCCTAATAATGCTAACATAAAACACCACAATGTTAGCTCCATGTAGCATGAATATATAAAAAGAAATAGTCCTGCACATTTTTCTAATTATATAACCTTGAGCAAGTGATCTGAACTCTCTGGGAATCAGTGTACTTCTCCATTAAAAAATGTTCAATATGTACTACTGCGTAGAATTATTTTGAAAATTAATGCTATGGTTTGAATGTGTGCTCCTCATGAACTCATGATGAAATGTAATTGCCATTGAAACAGTATTAATAGGATTAATACTGTTTAAGACGTGATTGGGGCCAGCCCCGTGGCTCACTCGGGAGAGTGCGGCGCTGGGAGTGCAGCGGCGCTCCTGCCGTGGGTTCGGATCCTATATGGCGATGGCCAGTGCGCTCACTGGCTGAGCGTGGTGCAGACGACACCAAGCCAAGGGTTGCGATCCCCTTACCAGTCACATTAAAAAAAAAAAAAAAGACGTGATTAGGCCATGAGAGCTTCACCCTTATGAATGAATTAATGCCATTATCGAGAGAGTGGGTTTGCTATCACAGGAGTGGGTTTGTTATAAAAGGGCTGGTTTGGCCTCCTTCTCTCTCTATTTCCCCCTGCTTTCCACCATGGGATGATGCAGCAAGAAGGCCCTCACAAGATGTTGGCCCCTCTATCTTGGACTTTCCAGCCTTCAGAATTGGTAGAAAATAAATTTCTGTTCACTATAAATTGCCCAGTCTGTGGCATTTTATTATAGCAGCAGAAAATGGACTAAGACAGAAAATTGGTATCAAGAAGTGGGGCTGTTTCTATAACAAATTCCTGAAAATGTGGAAGCATCTTTAGAATTGAGTAATGGGTAAAGGCAGGAAGAATTTAGAGAAACAGGCTAGAAAAAGCCTAGATTACCATAAATGGAACAATAAGGGCCATCCTGGTGAGAGCTCAGAAGATGAGAAGAACTGTAGGGAAAGTCTGAAAGTTCTTAGAAATTACTTAAGTGGTTATGATCAGAATGTTGGTAGAAATATGGACAGTAAAGAAAATCCTCGTGAGGTCTCAAATGGAAATGAGAAACAAGGTATTGGAAATTGGAGGAAAGGCCTTTCTTGTTATAAAGTGGCAAAGAACTTGGCTGAATTGTGTCCATGCCCAACAGCTTTGTGGAAGGCAGAATTTGAGAGCAATGAACTAGGATATCTGCTGGAAGAAGTATCTACTCAGCAAAACATTCAGGGTGCTGTATGTTTTCTTTTAATTGCATATAGTAAAATGCACCAAGAGAGAAATGATTTAAAGAGGAGTTTATAATTACAATGGAAACAGAATTTAAGGATTTAAAGGATTCTCAGCCTGACCACGTGGTAGAGAATGAAAGAGCATTTTCAGGAGAGGAAACAAAAGGTGTGGTCAAGTGACCAATTGATAAGGAAATTAGTATGGATAGAATAAAGCCAGAGGCTATTCCTCAAGACAATTGAAGAATGACCCTACAGCCACTTTGGAGATTACTTGTGCTGCCCCTTCCATCACACGCCAAGAGTGCCAAGGCCTGGGGGAAGAAAATATGTCAAAAGAGAGGCCTTGGGACCTTGGGGCTCACTACCCAAAGCTGCCTCAAGTCTCTGCTCTCTGCATTCTGGCACAGCACTCCATGGTTGCCCCAGCCATGAGTCAAGTGGGCCCACACGTGGCTTGGCCTACCACTTTGGAAGGTAAAAGCCATATGCCTTGGCAGCTTCTATGTGATGCTAACTCTCCAAGTGAACAAGATTCATGTTCTATGAGGACACAGCTTCCTCAACCTAGATTTCAAAGGATGCTGCAGACAGCCTGGGAGTCCAGGTGGAGACTTGTCACAGGGGAAAAGTCATTGCAAAGAATCCCCACTCAGGCAATGCCTAGTAAAGGTGTGGGAGTGAGGCCACTACAAAAAGTCCCCGCTAGGGCAATGCCTAGTGGAAGCATGGGAATGGGGCTGCCTCTGAGACCCCAGAACTGTAGAGCTACCAGCCTGAAACTCCAGCATGAGAAAGCTGCAGGCATGACACTCTAATCCCTGAGAGCTGCTATGTGGACTGAACCCAGCAAGGCTATAGGGGAGGGGCTGCCTGAGGCCTTGGGGGCCAAACACCCACCTGGTATGTCTGAAAGCTGGAACATGAAGTAAAAAATGATTATCCCCAATCCTTAGGCTTGGAGCCTGTTACTCCTTTCTTTTCTTCTATTTTTCCCTTTTTGAATGGAAATGTCTATCCCACACCTATCCCACCATCGTATTTTGGAAGCACATAACTTGTTTAACTTCACAGGCTCACAGCTGGAGGGAAATTTGTCTCAGCATGAATCATTTCCTGGGTCTCATCCATATCTGATCTGGATGAGACTCTGGATTTCGGACTTTTGAGTTGATGCTGGAAGGAGTGGAGACTTCTGGAGCTATTAAAACATAGTGAATGTATTTTGTTATGTGAGAAGGACATGAGTTTGGTGGGGGCAGAGTAGAAAGTCCACTTTCTAGACCCCATCTCCAGAGAATTTTTCATTTGAAAGAGCTTTAAGAAATGTTCATGCCTTTCCTGTTGTGGTCTTATCCCAGAGATGTCTGTATCTAAAACTTCCTTTAGTCCCGAGTTTTATGCCCCTCGCAGGGAGAGACAGTGTGCCTTGGAGTAAGAAAAAAATAGACACGTGGGTGTGGTTCTTGGAGAAAGGAAAGACCAGAGATGTGAAAGATGAATTGAATGCAAGTAAGAGGGTGTCTCTAGACGTGTTAGGGTTTGTTTGCTTTTTAAGTCCAGATACTTTTTAAAGCTTATCAATATATAAACTACATAAAGAAATGTGTACCTGTGATAAATGTATATCTGTATAAATTTTTTAAAGTTCACAACTGCTCTTGTTAGCATCCAGATCAAGAGACAGTCCAGGAAGGTTACCCTAAAACTGACAATATTTGATGGTCTTAGGGAGGTGGGATGGTTTGGGTGGCTGGTGGCATTTGTAGTCTGGTAGAAGTGTAGGGGATGTACATTTGGGAAGTTTGTGTGTTAGAGAGGATCACTTGCTTGGAGGGGTCATTGGCATGGAGAAATCGAGGAATTTATCTTTTAGGGAAGTTTGTAGGTATTGTTTATTACAGGAGGATGGGGGTTTAGGGTGCTTGTGGATTTGGATATGTTGATGGCTTGGAGATTTTGGCTTTGTAAAGAATGTGGCATTAGGGGGCAAGGATGTATTTAAAGAATTTTGAAGAGATTAACAATTTGAGGGATTGAATTATATGGTGGATTGCTTCAGAGCTGGCTAAACTTGAGGTTAATGAGATTGGTGACCTTGGAGTGTTAAGTGGAAATGGGGATTTGAGTGCCATGGAGAATTTGAGGTTTGAGGACGTTGAGTAGTTTGGAAATGTTGATACCTTGGAGGAGTTTTGAGCTACTGGATATATTTGGGCAGTGTTGGGTGTCAGGAATTTTGCAGGTTAGGGAAAGATGATTGGCACCTTTGTGGATTTGAGGCAGTAGATGATAGTAGAATATTGTTGGTGGATTTGGGACAGTTGGAGTTTTAGTGTGTTTGGTCTTGATGGTTGGTGTATTTAGGAGGTTATGAATCTGTGACAATTGGTGGCTTTAGGAAGGTAGGAGGGTTCATGGGGGTTGACATGCTTGGGAAGGTTAAGTGTTTGGACATTTTGTTGAGTTTAAAAAGTTTGGGAGTTGTGGGAACAATGCTGGGTGTGGTGAGAATGGGGTTTGTAAGAGGTTATTAGATTTTTGAGAGGCATGGTATTTGAGAGGTTTTGGAATTGTAGAGATTGAGAATTTTGTGGATGTTAATGGCTTTAAGTGTATCTAAGGATTTGGTTAAGTTGGCAAATTTGGGGATTTTAAAAATTTAGGGAAGTTGGTTGGCTTGAGGAGGATGTCAGGTTGGGAATGGAGCCAGCTCCTTCTTGAGTAAAATAGTGAAGAACATAAGGCTATCAATTGTGGTTCTGTTTTCATTGATCAGTCTCATAGGGAGGCAAGTGCTAATTTTGTTCAATTTTCGCACTTGATGAATCCCATTCAAACCTACTTATCTAGGAAAGGACCCAACCCTTTCACTGTGGAAGTCTATCTGAAGAATGCAACAAATGCAGCTAAGATTATCATTTCTCTTCTCCCAGTTTCTGTTGCTAGCCCTATTCGAAGAAGGTAACAAGAGCAGAGGATCAAAGACAAGAAGAGTGTCAAGGCAGAGACAGAAGGGGCAAAGAACAAGGTGAGGAAGCACAGATTGAGGAGACAGAGCAGAGAACAGCATGATAGGACAAGGAACAAAAAGTAGGAGCAGGGATCAATGAAACAGATCAAAGCAGAGAGCACTAAACAAGGTGGGGAGGCAAAGAAAAGAGAGAAGGAGCAAGGAGCAGCAAGAGGGGGCAGGTAATAGCGAAGGAACACAACACATGTTCCGGGACTGCACGTACAGCTGAGGCAGCTAGCCACAACTACACAACTACACTACAAGTTACATTTTTCTGCTCATGGTTGGGTTCCTCATTCCACTCCAATTCCTGCTATTTGTATTCAAATTCAATTTCCTAGCATTCAAGGAGTCTAAAAAAGCAAAGGAACCCATGCTTAAGGGTCATCATACTGTGTCCAGATGGGCACAGAGAAGTTTCTATTGTGGTGTATTGTCAGTTCCAGAGGCTCAAGACACCCCTGGGGCATGTGTAGAACTAGACATGGTTGGCGAGTCTTGGGAGTGCATAGAAAGGGGCTCTTTCCTGGGCTGTTGAGTGGGGCCCAATATGGAAGGATACAGGCAGAGCATTAATGGGCAGGGATATGGAGACTCATCAAGTCACTTAGATGAGTAATTTTTTACTGGAATTGTTCACTTTTG
>NW_007750326.1:9667-10118 GCF_000696425.1 Galeopterus variegatus | reverse complement strand
GATTTTGCCACTTGCAGCAACATGGATGAGCCTGGAAAAAGTTATTCTAAGAGAAACAACCTAGGTGCAGAAAGAGAAATGCATGTGTTCTCCCTCATAAGTGGGAGCTGAATGCATAAACGAACAAATAAACAGTTAAGAGAGGCAAAAAGAGAGAAAGAAAGTACTACAATAATATGCTGAATTTTAGAAGGAGAGAAAACTGTGGTTACTAGAGGTGGAAAAGGGGAGGGGAGGGGCAAAGAGAGGAAGGTTAATGAGAAATCGGATAATGGACACAAAGCATAATTACATATTGTAATGATGATTAAGCTAATGCACTACATATAAGTATAAATTATATTTTTTTAAAAACTTTTTGTTTATGGTCATCAAGAGGCTTCCAAAACGCATTTTATAACAGGTTATTCTAAATTAATAACAACTTACTTTAATCAAACACAGCAAACCA
>NW_007750326.1:7369-7755 GCF_000696425.1 Galeopterus variegatus | reverse complement strand
TTATGTAGAGATACTGAGAAATTGCTGTAAGAAGGAATGTTTGCTAAGATCAAGCTTTTGTTGAAAGCCTTACTGGAATGTCATCTGGCTTGTTTCACTGAAAATTACCAGCCTATATTGTTACACTATAACCCCACCTATGTTCTCTTCCTGTAACTTGCTGGTCTGGAAAATAAGTGCAGGAAGAGAACCCCAACTTGGTGTTAATTTCCCGAGGAAGGGCTGCCTCTTGCTGGAGCATTCCCAGGGAAGTTAACCACCTTGGGGCTTCTCACTGCTCAGAAGAGATGGGATTTGAGTAATCCTTTGCTTCTCCATCACCCAGGGGAAGCGGGGTGACAAAGCTGTGGGGGGCAAAGCACCACAAAGCAACAGTTGCAGTCTTC
>NW_007750326.1:5961-6166 GCF_000696425.1 Galeopterus variegatus | reverse complement strand
TATTCTTTTCCCAGTGTGTGTTCTTTGCTCCTCTCTTGTAAATCAGTGGGCTGTAGGTATGTGGATTTATGTCTGAATTCTCTGTTTGATTCCATTAATTTATGTCTGTTTTGTGACAGTGCCATGCTGTTTTGATTTCTGTAGCTATGTACAATATTTTGAAGTTGGTGAGAGTGATGCCCCCACTTTGTTTTTGCTCAGGATT
>NW_007750326.1:0-324 GCF_000696425.1 Galeopterus variegatus | reverse complement strand
GTTGCCTGTGCTTTTGGGGTCTTATTCATAAAGTCTTTGCCAATTCCTATGTCCTGAAGCACTTATCCGGTACTTTCTTCTGGAAGTTTTATAGTTTCTGGTCTTACATTTCGCCTTTTAATCCATTTTGAGTTTATTTTACTATATAGTGAGAGATAGAAGTCTAGTTTTATTCTTGTGCATATGGATCTCCAGGTTTTCCAACATAATTTATTAATAAGAATATTCTTTTCCCAGTGTGTGTTCTTTGCTCCTCTCTTGTGAATCAGTGGGCTGTAGGTATGTGGATTTATGTCTGAATTCTCTGTTTGATTCCATTAATTT
>NW_007750325.1:1721-10119 GCF_000696425.1 Galeopterus variegatus | reverse complement strand
AAATCTTAGTCTTATTAGTATGATAATAAAATTTAGTGCCCCAAATAGTCCTATATGCTAGAAATTAGAAAAAGATCAATAGTTTTGCTTAGCTTATTTTGGAAATGTCAGAAACTTAATTAATGGAAGCTATTTGCTACGTGTTCATGGTGCCAGAACAAATGGTATATTTAGTATAAAAGTCAATTACAAACACAATAATTATATAAAATTTTACTTGCCAATTTAAAAAGTCAATTAAAACTTATTTGCAATTAGATAAGTAAAAATTTGCCAACTTGCCCATTTCTACTTTTCTACTAACTGTTTGGTTCGTGTGTACCCTTAACTTTTCTTGGTACGATTAAATAATACCTCAATTAAGTTAAATATATCAAGTATAAGTAGTTCTTTACCTAATTTAGCAGTCTTAACACTTTAAGTACACTTAAATTTCTTTCTTTACTATTTTTGATGATTAAAACAACAATGAAAAAAACCTGAACAGAAAAAGAACAAGAGCAACAGTTATAATTTATTGAGCCACTGATGTATGGCAGGTATCATGCTAAATCTTTTATCTATAAAAACTCATTTATTCCACATTATAATCTTATAAGTGTATATTATACAGGTAAGAAAAACAAGGGTCAAAGAGTTTAAAGAATTGTGTAAGAAGTCATAGATATGGATCTAAATTGGTCAAACCCCAAAGCCCAAAAAATCCCTCTTCACATGGGAGTAATATTAGAAATATCAACAGTACTATTCAATTATGCAAAATACAAACACAGATTGTGATGGAAACCTTTTCTCTTCATTTGTAAGGTAAGTTAGCATCATGCCAGAGATATAAATATAAAGTAAAGACAAAGCAAATGGACTTTTTGCTCTCTCTTCTTTAGCTAAATAACTCTCAGATCTCTATCTCTTGCTCTGACATTTCTCCAAAGCCGCAGAACATCTGTCCTTTGACTATCTTTGAGCTCTGCAAACTCAAAATGTCACAAACTGAGCTCATTATCTCTCTTATGTTTCTTCTTCTTTAGCTAAATAACTCTCAGATCTCTATCTCTTGCTCTGACATTTCTCCAAAGCCGCGGAACATCTGTCCTTTGACTATCTTTGAGCTCTGCAAACTCAAAATGTCACAAACTGAGCTCATTATCTTTCCTCTTATGTTTCCATTATCTCTCTTATGTTTCTTTTTTCCAAAAAAACATTATTTATTATTAGCAAATTCATTACTACAAGTCGTGATTTTTCTTTATGCCCTTTACCCTACTTTACAATTTCTTTCTGCCTGTGACTGCATGATCCACAAGTTACCAGGCTTACATTCTAGTGCCAGTTCTGAGTTTGCCCTCTACCTAGTACTCTACATTTCTCAGTTGGCAAATCCTCTTGATTCTTTCTTCAAAATTCCCCTTTACTCTGATTTCATGGTCATTACCCTCATTCAGGCCGCTTTTATTTTTCCATATATATTTATATATGTATGTGCACACATATATTTATTTATTTTAACCTCAAACCAGAGCATTGCTGGTTCCATATCATTGATTCTGAATTACTGCTTTGATTGTGTTAATCGACTACTCCACAGCGTCAGTGGCTCCATATTGCCTAGGTTCTGGGATTGCCAGATAAATTGCAAGATTCCCAGTCATACTTGAATTTAATATTTGCATGAAAATACATATAGTTAAAAAACATTTATCATTTGCTAAATCTGGCAACCCTACTATATTATTGAATATAAACTTTTTAGCTAGCTATCCACCAAACAAGCCCAGCAAAGACTCTAGTTTTATCCATCAATTCTGCTCTTTCTGCTGTTCATCCTCCAGTCAAATGATATTACTTAGGTACCACAAATGAAATACCCTACTCTGTGCTTTTGTTTGACTATTTATTTCTTTATGGACTAGTGGAAAAGCTACCTCTTGAAGGAGCCTGTAATTCCTCCAAGCAGAAGGATCTCTGTCTTCTGTGAACTCCATGGTATTTGATTTGTCCTTTCCATACTTTATTTATTCCATTCCAGCCTGTGTAATTGTAAGTTGTCTATCTCTTCTCCCCCATTGGCTGCAAGTTCCTTGAGGACAGGGTCCATATCTCTCTTGCTTTCATATACCTCCAATTGTAACATTGAGCTTTATACATATTAAGCACTCAATATTTACTGAATAAATCAATGAAATAGTAGGAAAGATTTAATTCTTTTAACTCTAAAAGGGAATTATCCTTTCTCATCCATTTAGCATCAATCTCCCAGAAAGAGAAAAGAGAAATGCCTAGTGGGGGTGTGTGTTAAATGTGCGAATAGTATACTGCTTTATTGATACTTCATTATACTCTGTTAAAATCAGAAATCCATTCTCAGGTATCCTCAAGAAACAATCATAGAATTTCCTTTCTCTCCTTCATGGGAATGTTAAATGTTTCTAATTTTATTACCCTAGATAACCTAGCAATAATCTTGAGATAACAGATTTTCTATTAATCAGGAAAGAAAAAGATGATGTGGCCATAGGGTAAATGATGTGTAAGAATAAATGGGAAAGTGGGAGAGATGCACAGCTTGGATATTTGAAAAGCCACTGGTAACAAGATTAAAGATCTGGATCCTGTGGACATAGATTTTCATTTCTACAAAGCATGCATTTTACACTCCTCCAAGTGCACTTTGGTATATCAAACAGGGGTGTTCTGTGAAAACATCTAGCCTCCGTGATACATTTTAATTCATTTTTCTACCAGGTTATATCGAGTTTTCTGGTAAGTGTCAGGTCCATTGCATTCTTACTCCGACAGATAAATTGCATCATTTTGGTTGTTTCTGATCTGACACACACAATAAGTTGAAAGACATACTAGTTTAGTCCTCTGTGGATAGGTTTGACATGACTTCCATCTTTACTCAAGATTCTTTAGCTTTGATTTATTAGCTATTTTTCAAGAACATAGATATAGATGTAAGCTGCTTGGTGTTGGAAAAACAATGCCTAGGAACATAGTTCTGGGTTCTCCTAGCCTCATCAGTATGTAAATCATCAATAGAATAAAAATGCCCCGCCAGCCAAATAGTCATAATGACATTCCTGCCACTGCATATGGATGAAGCTATGGCCAATAAATTCCTTCTCCAAATATGCTCTCTTGCTACATTATTTACGGACTCTGAAAATGCAGGTTGACTCCTGCAGTAATTCCTTGGCAGTATATTCCTCCTAGTGGAGTCTGTGAGCTGTAACCTGACCCTTGGATAGAACACATTTATCCTTTCCTTCACAGAAAAGTTGTTACTTTGGACTAGCAACAATTGCACTAAAAAAATTTTTTTTGAGCCTTTTCAACCATAGAAGTTGGAAGGACAGGTGAAGGTTTCCCTGCTTTTGCTGCCTTTATGAATCTAGAAAAGTATTTAATATGCTTCACTATGGTCCTTTTAAAAATTAGAATTGGAGCTTGGGATTTTTAAGGCATGTCGTATTATCTAGATGTTTAAATAAGTATTCCCAGTACTATTTAGTTCAGTTTCTTCTTCCCTTAAGTCTCCTTTTCTTTTTCCATTAGGTTAGAGCTATTGAAAGCATCCACAGAGACAGCAATATTTGTTAAGCAAATTTAATGTAAAGTACAGACTTTTTCAGGAAGCCGCGAAAGGGAAAAGGACTTTTTGCAGCATAGACATGAAATGCACAAAATACTTCAGATAAGTATAATACAATTCAGGGCAGGAGGGATTGTTCTAAAATATCAAACATTTCACTTGGGAATGCATAATTTCTTTTTGCTTAAAGCCTGAAAATTTCTTTACAACTGTACATATTAAAATAAGCTCAGGGTCTGAAAGAATATGCTCAGGCTGAAGAAATGTTTAACAAGCTGCTTAAGAAACAGAAGTGAAGAAGAGAGGCAACAGGGAAACAGGAAAAGAAATTATCTTCCTGTCCTTGTAAAAAAATCTCTGCCATTCCATTTGCCCCAACATTTTAATGAGCTCTTTTGTTTCTTCATTCTATCCATTTCTATCTACCATTGTGTTACATTCAGGAAAAGAAATTATCTTCCTGTCCTTGTAAAAAAATCTCTGCCATTCCATTTGCCCCAACTTTTTAATGAGCTCTTTTGTTTCTTCATTCTATCCATTTCTATCTACCATCGTGTTACATTTGAATGCTGCTTTGAATGCTGCTTGCCAATGGTCCAATCTTAGAGAGGTTTATCACCCTGAATGGTTTTCCATTTCCTTTTTCCGATGCCATCACTGAAACATGACTCTGAAATATGTCCTTGAAATGTGAAGCCTTTTCTCTTCTTTTTTTTTTTTTTTCTCCCTTTTTGTCTTTTTTCGTGTCCGGCAACGGATCGCAACCCTCAGTGTCGCGCCCGTACCGGACCGGGACGGCAACGGGATAGCAACCCTCTGTGCTGCGCCCGCACCTCTCTCAGCCAGTGAGCGGGAACCGGTCTGTATGTGGGATCCGAACCCTCGGCGGGAGGCCACCGCGCTCCCAAGCGGCGCACTGTAGCAGTGCGCCACCGGGCTGGCCCCCTTTTCTCTTCTTCACACAGTTATTTCCTATACTTTTTTTTTTCTTTTCAGTAAATACATATTTGCTGGGAAAGTTTGAGTTTAGTCTGAAGATTGCCCTCCTGCTCTTTGCTTGATGTATTTTGGATGAGTATGAAAGGATGTCTAGGAACATCCTATGCTCTCAGCTAAATTCTGCGGGAGAAGACGGAGTAAGATGCACACAGCTATTTGGTCAGCAAATAAGAATTAATGCAAAACTGTCAACATCTAACTCAAAGGCTGTATTAGAAATACATAAAGTTTTATCATCCACCATTCTTTGCTGATGCTACTGGTATTTCATGTTGTGATTAGATTTCATAATCCTGAGCTAATTTTAGGACAAGTAATAAACGAATGACTAGACACCTTCAGCAAATGGGCAATTATTTAATAAATGATATTGGGGAAGAAAACCCAGTACGGCCTGCTCCCTGAGCATTTCCTCACCTCAGATGGATCAGCAGTCAATTCCATGAGAACTATTTACTAAACAAGAACTCAGATGGCTTATAGGGTGTTTTGGATTTATATAGCAATTTGTCTCCAAGAAATCTCATTTATTCAGATGCTGAAGGACAACGTAAATATGGAACTGAATTTTTATTTTTTACTATACCACTTTTAAAAAAAGGTCAAGTTTTAGAAATATTTGTACTGCTATATTTTGGGAACATTAATGTTCTGTAAGTCACTGTAGTTGATCTTTCTGCATTCTCTATGCAATATAAATGTATTTCTCTCGAGCGCCACCGCGCTTCCCAAGCGGCGCACTGTAGCAGTGCACCACCGGGCCGGCCCCCTTTTCTCTTCTTCACACAGTTATTTCCTATACTTTTTTTTTTCTTTTCAGTAAATACATATTTGTTGGGAAAGTTTGAGTTTAGTCTGAAGATTACCCTCCTGCTCTTTGCTTGATGTATTTTGGATGAGTATGAAAGGATGTCTAGGAACATCCTATGCTCTCAGCTAAATTCTGCGGGAGAAGACGGAGTAAGATGCACACAGCTATTTGGTCAGCAAATAAGAATTAATGCAAAACTGTCAACATCTAACTCAAAGGCTGTATTAGAAATACATAAAGTTTTATCATCCACCATTCTTTGCTGATGCTACTGGTATTTCATGTTGTGATTAGATTTCATAATTCTGAGCTAATTTTAGGACAAGTAATAAACGAATGACTAGAATCCTTCAGCAAATGGGCAATTATTTAATAAATGATATTGGGGAAGAAAACCCAGTACGTCCTGCTCCCTGGGCATTTTCTCACCTCAGATGGATCAGCAGTCAATTCCATGAGAACTATTTACTAAACAAGAACTCAGATGGCTTATAGGGTGTTTTGGATTTATATAGCAATTTGTCTCCAAGAAATCTCATTTATTCAGATGCTGAAGGACAACGTAAATATGGAACTGAATTTTTATTTTTTACTATACCACTTTTAAAAAAAGGTCAAGTTTTAGAAATATTTGTACTGCTATATTTTGGGAACATTAATGTTCTGTAAGTCACTGTAGTTGATCTTTCTGCATTCTCTATGCAATATAAATGTATTTCTCTCTGTTGGTATTGCTGGTTTCATTTTCTTCTTAATTGCTCCATTAGCACATACTCCTAAATTGGAGGTGACTACTCTATGATACAAAGCTGAAAACCCAGTCGTTGTCCCCCAAATCTCAAGGGAACCGGGGGGTAATTCACTTCAGGATTGCTATTGTGCTGCTGTTCCAGAGAACAGCAACTTGTTCCCTAAGGATCATCTTTTCCTAAAATATATGTTCTTTGGTGAATGAAAACTGAAAACATAGTTCACAAAGTTCATCCTAAGATTCCTTATAACTCTTGTTCAGAAAGTAAACTTATTTCACGATAACAATGCAGGTCTTGTTCAATTAATCTTCAGTAGCCTATATAAGACAAACTATCCCTGTTTACTTTTTTTTGAGTTCTCAATGATTCATTTTATTAACTTGGAAAAACATTAATAGTAAAACCTTATAAAATGATGCAAAAATATCACCTATGAATGGAAATGGGAGAAATTCTGAATAAAATATTTGCAAAGAAAATTAATCAAACATAAAAAATATATACTGTAAGCAAATAAATGCAGAAATGAAAGAGATTCATTCTCAGAGAATTTGACAGTCTATTTAATCATAGTTTACTTTTTTATATGATTTTACTATTGTAAAGGGGATACATATAAGACCAGTTGGTAAAAAGAAAGGGATAGATAGCAGAAGAAAATCACACATGATTCAGTAGAACCAATATTCGTATTTTGATTTATTTCCTTCCAGGTACACATATACACACTATACTTTTTGGCTCAAGAATTGAGCATCCATCCATTCAAAAGAATCACTTTAAGCATTGTTTATTATGTATAATAAGGTTATATCATACTTATTTCACAATTCTCATATTTAATTTTAAAAATTTTTTGTATTAAAAATAACTGCACAATGAATATTATTATATATGTTTTATCTGATTATTTCCTTAAGAGAGATTTCTAGTACAAAAATTATTAGGCAAAGGCAAAAACAAACAAATGAAAAAATCCCCAACTTTGATATATATTTTAAATGGTTTTTCAAAAATGTTTCAATAATTGACTTTCTCACCTTGTTCAATAAATTATTCTTCCTCATTTTGTTAGGAAAAAAACCCCACCTTGCTTGAAATTGATTTTCTTTGATTATTAGCAACATTGAATGCTCTTGATTTGATTACTAGTCATTTCAATTTCTTTGTGGATTTTTTGTTAGTGTAGCTTATATTCTTAAAATGCAAAAATATTGATCACCACTCTCAGGTCTTCATTTTTATTCCAGAGCTATACAAAACAGTATACACACACTATGTTTTATAAAAAACTAAGCCACTGTTTAAGCATAGCTATTTTTCTGATTCCAGGAATCTAGTGAGGTCACCATTCTCATCAAAGGCATTTGTCAAATACTCATGCTCAAAGCTAAACAAGCTCAATTGATACAATTTCTTCACTCTAGGCATTTGAGATGATGGATGTGAAAGTTTTAAAAAATGTTTACCTGGTAATTATTTGAGTACTTGCTCTAATGTAGCTGTCTGTTTTAAGAAATCTTTTTGTTTTTAAATTTATTTATTTACTATTATTTTTTACATTCTAAGACGTTGCTGTAGGGCAGTTGGGGGTGGAGTGGGAGAGAGGAAGAAGGAGTGAGATAGGGTGGGAAGATGAAAAAGGGGGAGGGGAGCATGCTCAAGGCCCCTGGCACCCTTCTCATTGCAGCCAAGGAGCCTAGGGGGCTTTCCAGCAGTGGTTCAGTCCTGGCTGGGCTGGATGCAGGTGTCAGAGGGTGTGGCTTAGACCCCTGGCCCCCCACCACCCCAGCTTGGGAGCCCAGGGTGCTTCCAGTGGCAGTTCAATGTTCGTCACTGGGCTAGATTCGGATGTTGGGGGGCCTGGCTGAGGCCCTCAGCTCCTCCACCCTGGCTCAGGAGTTTTTGGCACTTCCAGCCTGGTGGTTGTCATTGGGCTAGATGTGGATGTCGGGGGTGTGTGGCTGAGGCCCTTGGCCGTCTCCCCACCCTGGCTTAGGAGCCCAGGGGGTTTACAGTCCTTCTAGGTATTATAGGTGTTCTTTGATGGTGTTACACCTTTACTGATTAATATCAAAATTTTGTCTCTGATCTTGGGGTTTTTGTTTTTTCTTTCAGTTCTGTGTTGGATTATTTGCTGTTTCTACCACTTAATCTTTGCACTGGAACTAATTTGTTGACCTTTGCTTACTTCTAAAATGGAGGAACTTCCTGTGGGGACCAGCACTTGAGCCCTGTGGT
>NW_007750325.1:0-325 GCF_000696425.1 Galeopterus variegatus | reverse complement strand
TTTTGAAAAATAATTTGAGGGATAATTTTCATCCAATCTGTTTTTTCTTCTGCTTCAAGAGCTAATTGAGGTATTATCAGCAGTATATATTATATTGTAGCAGTGCGTGTACATAACTGCTTAGCCATGATTAATGTCACAAGATAAAATTAGAGCATCACACTGAAGAAAATTCCAAAATTTGAGTCAATAAAACAGAGAGTTAGTAGCAAACTTGTAGGTAAGGGACAGGAATAAAGCAGACTAGAAAAGGAGAAGACATAAACAGGGAATATTCCAGTGGCAATCTCATGTAATTTCATGTCACTTTTTTTTTTTTGAGTTC
>NW_007750324.1:9455-10120 GCF_000696425.1 Galeopterus variegatus | reverse complement strand
CCCTCCACATACAAATATTACAGTGAGATTGGGGCTATTATATCTGCCAAGTCCTGCCCCTACCAATCACAAGTTTACCAGTGGCTTTCTAAATGTCAAGTCAAATGAACATTTTCCAGTCTTTGTCTTGCTGGACTTCTCCGTGGTATGTGACACTGTTAATTTCTCATTTCTTAATGCTTGTTTCTTAAAGCTGTATCCCCCTGGCTTTCATGATTTCTCACTCTATTTTCCCGTATCCTGAGTTTCTTCTCCCTCCTATCTGGGTTTCTTTCTTTGGCCTGCCCCTTTTATGGCTTCCCAGAATATGTCCCTCATTCTGTTTTCCCATTCTACATATTCTTCCTGGAGTGACCGTGTTCTCTCCTACTGATTGAACTTTTTTCAGTTCTCATGACTCAGAGAGTCACACCTCCAGTCTCAACTTCTTCCGACCTTCTACCTTGTGTTTCCTGCTAAACATCTCCTCTTGAACTTCCCCTCCTGAATATTCTGTAGGCACTCAGACTCAAATATCCAAATATGAACTCATCAAGTTTCCCCCGAACTTGTTTCTCCTCCTTTATTCTCTAGTTCCATTGCTGGCCTTGGAACCATTCACCCCGCGCCTGAGCCAAAAACAGGGAAGTCAATCTTGACTCATTCATCTTCCTCCTCCTCTACCC
>NW_007750324.1:4569-8552 GCF_000696425.1 Galeopterus variegatus | reverse complement strand
GCGCCTGAGCCAAAAACAGGGAAGTCAATCTTGACTCATTCATCTTCCTCCTCCTCTACCCCTAGTGAATCAATCTTTTGTCTCACCTTCCTCCATAGTCCTAGTTCGGTTCCATCATCTCCTGCCTTTTCTTGATCTTGCTTCCAGCTTTGCCCCTGCTTCCATATTCAAATCTCTGTACAGCCTCCTATACAGGGAGTCATTCAAAATACAAATCCTACCATGGCTCCCTTTACTACCCACTTCCACCCATAGCCCCAAACCCTTAAATGGCTCTCCACTGCCTACAGGACAAAGTCCAATCTTATTTGATGCTTCCCTTCCTAACAAAAGCCTCCTTAGCCTGCTCCTGATTATGGCTCTATCCTCAACCCTCAAGACTCCTTTGCACTGCCTGTCACACTCCAGCAGCATCAGCCTACTCAACGGTTCCCCCAGACACCCCGACCCCAGACACCACTATGCCTGGAAGGCCTCCTCCTCCCCTCTCTCTTCTCTCATGACTCAACTCGGGGATCACCTCTTCCAGGAAACCTTTCCTGAACCTTGTATGCTGGTGAGCAAGACTCTTCTGTAATGATCTTCCTAAGCTTTCGTCATTTCCCTTCCCCAGGGTGTAATCATCACTGGTGTTCATGTGTTTTCCACCAGCTTGGGAGCATCCTGTGCCTGCAGACTCATGTCTTTACTTCTAGAGCCTAGCACAGGACATGGCACATGGTAGAAGTTGAATAAATGTTTCTTGAATGAATGAGTAGAGAATAACTCCTGGGTTCGAATGGTTAGGTGGCTGGTGGGAATGATCAACCAAGGAGTGAATATCAGAGGAGGAGGTTTTTGAAAAGAGTAAGGACGAAAGAGGAGAGTACATGTAAATGACAAGGACCTGAGCTTTGACATCCTGGGAGGTGCCTGGGATGCCCGCAAGGGCAGGTGGCCTGTAGACAATTTGGATGACCAGGTCTGGAACTCCAGAGAGATGCCTGGGCCATTGGATATTAGACACATTTAATCATGGTGGCTAAGACAAGGCTGACTTCAGGATGCCTTAGAAGGAGGTCTCCTTTTTAGGAGAAAACCACTACTCCCTTCCCAGCTGGAAGATTCCTCCCTTCTAGATTGGATCAGGGGTAAAAGACATGTTTGGAAAGGCCCTCAGGGTCTGTAACGGGCCTCCAGAGAGTGTGAGAATCCATCTCTGCTGTGTCAGAGCTGGCTGGGGGCCTTTGGCCAACTTCACCTTCTTCAGGAACTGATCTGGACAAGGCTTTGCGTGGCTCTGAACGATGCATGGTAGATGCCTGGTAGGAGAATAAACACACTCCTTTGCTGAGATGTGACAGAGAGATGATTGCCCCTGCTCCCATGGCTCTCCCGATTCTGGCTGAATCGCCCTTCCTGGATATGTGTATCAAATGCATTAGGTTCATTATTAACCCAGGCACAGTGAGAGCCAAACCCCACATACTCACCATACACACAAGGAGACCGCAATCAGGAATAAGTCCTGGCTTGGGTGCAGAATACCATATGACTGCCTGGGGTCCAGTAGGGTCCAGCTTGTTATGACTCTTCCTAGGAATCCACCACCCAAACCTGACCCAGAAGTAAAGGACATGCTGGAAGTAATGCCCCAGAAGTTCATCCCACAAAGATGTGGAGGGTAACTCTGCAGCCCTAAACAGCTATTTCATTAAGAGTTCTCAGTGCGCTTTGTGAATTGCACAATAAACAGCTGCAGGGGCTGCTTGGACAAAATGCCCAGGGCAAGAGGAAAAGTAGGCAACTAGCAGAAGTTGTAGGTTCAAAGCGGAGCCTTGTCCAGATCAGTTCCTTTCATAGCAACCCACAACCAGAGGTCACTCATTGAGCTCGTAGAGGTTTGTTCCCTGTTGCTGGTCTGCAAAGCTAGAGTCACTTCTGGGTTCTCCACTCAGCTCATAATGACCCTATTTAATTACACCCACCCAGAGTGGGGCTAGGGCAGCAGCCATTTTGTATCATATGACTCTCTCCTGGGCCAATGGGTGTGCCTTCTCCAGAATTTTGGAACTGAGGGAGAAAGTAAAGGACAGTGACTTTAGTGGCCACTTTTTCTGCTGTAAGGCCTGGAGAAGCAGAGAAAGTCTATCTGAGGAAGAGAGAAGAATGAAGCAGAAATATAGAGTAGAGAAGAAAGGAAAGAATCCTGAAAGCACTTCAGTCCCTAGTCTTATCCCACCTGCATCTCTGCCCTCAAGCTCCACAAGACACCCTTGGATGCTTGGACGCTTATGACAAATTCCTCGTGTGTTGACTCAGCTATCGAAACTTCAGTTCTTGAGAATCCTAATTAATACCAGGAATGTGCCACTGATTAGCTACATGCCTATGGGTAATTTGCTTAACCTCTTTGGGTATCATTTCCTCATCTATCGAGTGGGGATAATAAGATACTTCACAGGATCAAGGGGCTTAAATTAAATCATTTAGTGCAAGTGAAAGTATTAACTATAGGACCACCGACAAGGCAGGAATTTCCTGTTTACACCTTCCCTATGAGACCAAAGGCACCTTCTAAAGGTCTGGAGAGAAGATGCTGGTATCATTTATGTACTGGTGAAACGTGATTAAAACCCAGAATTGAATAAAAAGTTAATTCTTTTGCCCCCTAAAAAAAGATTAGAGCATTCAGTTTCTTCTAAAACAAGATGTAACATTTTCCTCTGGGCTAGTTTCTAAGGCTTGCAAATCTAGACATTTTGTCTAATGAACATTTTTCATTGCCTACTGCCTTCATTCCGTTTCCTAGCCAGCCTGCCCGAATGTGCCACATGTTCAGGAGAAAACTGACTCCAGTTGTAGCTTCAGAGTGGGCCCCTGATGGCTAAAGCCAATGAGCACATTCCATTCCCCTGGGCGCAATCAGGGCTTTGAGGAAGTCACATGACTTAAGCCATGTGACTTAAGTAGGGCAAATTAAGATGAATCTCCTGAGTCTAAGTTGGAATGTTGGCTCAGAATTCCTCTGTCCCCCTGGATATGATCATGCAAATGTGTATTCCTGATGGCTACTGATAGCCGTCCTACAGTCATGAAGGGAATTAGCCTCAGGACGAAGCTGAGCCCATGAAGGCAAAGGAGAATTGGAAAGAAACAGGCCCCTGATGACATTGGACTGCTGCACTGAGCAATCCCAAAGTCCACACTGGCTTCCAGCTATGTGAGCCAGCAAAGCTCCTTTACAGTTGAAGTCTCTTCAACCTGGTTTTTCTGTACAGCAAAATAAAGTATCATAACTGATATAACCATACAGATGTTTTCTGGGGTTTGTGATTTCATAAATAAAACTATTTGTTGAAATAGCGCCAAGTGTTTAAACAGAGCAGCAGTAGTATTTGAGATGAAAAATGATTTATTCAAATCCTTCCCTAAAACTGAAGTTCTCAGCCAAAGTTCTTCCCTCAAGGCAACTCCTCTAATCATCTGGCTTTAAGCTATCACCCATATGTCAATAATTACCACATTTACCTGTCTCCTGAGGCTCGGACTAGATGTCCCCCAGGCGCCTCAGGACTCTAGACCTGCATTCACCCTTCTCCCCACACCTCTCAGCTTCCTGTGTTCTCAGATTTGGTCAATGGCTCCATCATCATCCAAACCACCCAAGTGATCAGGTCAAGCGGGTTCCCCGGCTGCCTCCTACGTCCTCACTCGTACCTCCCATTAGTCACCAAGTCTTACAATTTACCTCCTAAACCTTTCTCTGTTCTGCCTTTTTCTCTCTACCCTTTTTATCATTGCCCTAGTTTACGCCCTCTTCTTTTCTCTCCTAATTACTAATGTATTGATCATACTTACACCTTTTTCTAATATTCTTTTAAAACAGAAATTGGGATCTTGCTGCACACCCCACATGTTAGGTGGAGAGAGGGGACAAAACCGTGGCTACAACATAAGCATTCCCACTCATCATTAAAGAGACTTTGGAAAATAATTTTTAA
>NW_007750324.1:1865-3563 GCF_000696425.1 Galeopterus variegatus | reverse complement strand
CGGATCCCATATAGAGACCAGTCCGCTCACTGGTTGAGCGCGGTGCGGGTGCGACACCAAGAATTGCGATCCCGTTATCGGTCACGAAAAAAGACAAAAAGGAAAAAAAAAATTTATTTAATCATTACCCTACTATAGAACATTTAGGCTGTGAGAATCCTTGATGATCCAATTATTTTCCCCCTTGAATCCACCCTCCAAATAGCAAATCTTGGCATGTCATGCTTAAGACTCATTCATGGCTCCTCATCACCTACCGGATAGAGTCCAAGGTCCTTAACATGGCACCTCAGACCCTCAGATCTCCCTACCTTTCTAGCTTTCTTTCTTGTCAGACTCAATTTTTCATTTTACACTCTGGAAATGGGAACCATTTGTGATTCTCCTATACACACTCCATGCTGCTTCATGCTCCAAGTTTTTCCTCATGCATTCCCCTCTCCTTGAAATAATCTTCCTACCTTCTTTGACTGGAAAACTTCTACTTATCCTCTGAGACTCAGCCCAGGGGTTATTTCCCCCAGGAAGCCCCCCTTGAGTGCTGTGCATCTTCGACATGGTACTTTCTACATAATAATGCTACTGTCTCTGATTATATATTTTCTCCATCACTTTAAGGTGAAGGATGATATCTTATTCATCTTTGAGACTCCAGCCCCCAGCATACAGTTTGTGCTTAATAAAGTTGCTTTTGTTTTTTCTAAACCACACTGAACTTTTGTGCAGTGACATGAGCATCACTGAAAGGAGAGAGACACTATACTTTGGGCAGAGGATTGATAAGGTCAAAGTCAGGCTCTGGCTGTTGATCAGGTCATCTTTCCAGAAGTTAACCCTTTCAGGCTGCAGTCATCAGCAACAGTATTCCCGAATTTCTGGCCTCATATTGAAATCATATAGGAATAAACTCTGTTAATAACCATTGGTTTCAGAAATTGCTGGATATTACGGAGGCCCATGGCTGCTATGTTTACTTCAGGATAATTTCTTAATAGGAAGAAAGGCACGGAGTGAGCGAGATCAAGAGAAAGACAAGCTGTAGCATTTTTTTTTTCCTTTTTGTCTTTTTTCGTGACCGGCAACGGATCGCGACCCTCAGTGTCGCACCCGCACCGGACCGGGACCGGCAACGGGATCGCAACCCTTGGTGTTGTGCCCACACCTCGCTCAGCNATCAAGAGAAAGACAAGCTGTAGCAAGGCTGTTTGTTTTACAAAATCCTGTGCTATAATGTAGAGTATTAGTTATCTTTTGCTGCATAACAAATTACCCCTAAACTTAGCTTAAAATAATAAACATTTATTATATCACACAGCTTCTCAGGCTTGGGACTGCAGGAGTGGTTTAACTGGGTAGTTCTGTCTCAGGGTCTCTTAGCAGGTTGTGCTCCAGCTGCCAGCAGGGGTGCAGCATCTGCTCCTGAGCTCATCCATGTGGCGCTGGCAGCGCTCAGTTCCTCACCTACGGGCCTCCGACAGGCCTGCTTCACATGGCAGCCTGCGTCCCCAAAGCAAATTATCCAAGAGAGAAAGAGAGCTCAAGTCTTTATAACCTAGCAACCTGATAATCTAATCTCGGGAGTGGCATGCTATCAATTTTGCCATATTCTCTTCCTTACATAGGCCAAGCCTAGTACAATGTAGGGAGGAGCTACCCAAGGGTGTGGATTCCAGGTGGCTGGGATCACTGGGGCCATCT
>NW_007750324.1:0-1563 GCF_000696425.1 Galeopterus variegatus | reverse complement strand
CCTTTTTCACCAAAACGTTTAAGTAAATGTGATGCTCTCATAACCCTGTGGCATACATTGGGTATGTACACTGACTAGCTTCTCCCAGTTTGAAAAGCAGGAGAGGGGGACCTGTTCCAAGATGGGTTAGAGGTTTAAGGAGGCCAAAGTGACAATCATTTACAACAATCAGCCTGAGGCATTGTTTATAATAGCACATGGG
This sequence comes from Galeopterus variegatus, assembly GCF_000696425.1. Classification (NCBI taxonomy): domain Eukaryota; kingdom Metazoa; phylum Chordata; class Mammalia; order Dermoptera; family Cynocephalidae; genus Galeopterus; species Galeopterus variegatus. Next base: position 1,361 of record NW_007750324.1, on the reverse strand, counting down.
CGTGCATGCGTGCACACACACACACACACACACACACACACACACACACACACACACACACACACACACACACACACACACACACACTGGAAACAACCCAACATCCATCAGTGAAAGCTGGTTAATAAATGATGGCATAGTTATATGTGACTGGACATCAAGAAGGGATTCCTTCTGTCTCCATTTCAGCTGAGATCTCCAAGTGCAAGAATACATAATAGTTACTCGGTTCCCCTATATTTCAAGGGTGGGGCTGGTCCACATATGCAAGAATGCTAAGATATGAGACCAGATTTGCGCATTAACGGTCACCCTGTCCTACCTATAAAAGGGCAGAGGAGATGAAGAGTTAGCGGAGTGCTGAGTCCTACCCCCTCCCCAGCACACCCTGGGGAAGGTGGGAGGGCAGCATCCAACAAGTGGAGAGGCAGGGAGACGGCCCCTGCCCTCCCACTGACCAGCGCTTAGTGCCTTAGGGGTTGGAAGGAGTGGAAGAGGAACTCTATGATATTTTAATCCAAATACTTCTATATTGTCCAAAATAAACACATTCATGTTACCCCTCCAAAAAAAAGAAAAAAGAAAAAGAAAGGAATAAAAAACTAAGTGCAATGAGCACATAACAATAAGAGGTTTGCTCTAAGGGGTAGCACTGGGAAAACATTTCCAGTAATTTCAAATTTTTATTTTTGAACTTTTTACAATAAGAACGTTTTATTTTCAGAAGCAGAAAAAATAACCACAGATAACACTTTAGAAATAAATTAAGAAAGCTACCAGAAGAACCAGCTTGTCACCCCTCTTGTCCTCCTTCATTAACATAGGTCCCTGACTAGCTGGGTGCTACTACAGCCCACAAGTGCTCCCCATGCTGCGGAGGAGCCTCCAGTTCTGAGAGAAGTCTTCCTTCTCCAGCAGCCCACACCCAGGAGGGGGCCCCAGCACCTTGAACGCTGACTCTCCTGGGCTAGGACTCGGCCACCTATGCAGAGCCTCACTGCTCACTCGGCCTCTCCCTGTCTGCCCTGATGCCCAGACTCCCACGCCCCTGCCAGCCTGCACCACGGCTATCCCTTCCTCCCTCTTCTGCAGTCCACTCATTTTCAGCTGGTGGTGAGCTTACCAATGAGGAAACCAAGGCACGCTGGGAAAAAGAATTATCCAAGCAGTAGAAAGGCAGGGCCAAGGCTGGCACCCAGGTTTCCCAGCAGCTGGTAGAGTGTGCTGCAAATGGCACCACACACCTTCACAGTTCAGGTGTGCCCTGCCTCACCCTACGTTCATTAATAAGAAAGAGATTAAAATGTGCAACACGCTCAAGCCAAAAAAAAAAAAAAAAAAGGAAAAAAAAGGGTTTTTTT
>NW_007750323.1:8073-10121 GCF_000696425.1 Galeopterus variegatus | reverse complement strand
CTCTTGGCTGTTTTGTTTAATGTCATGTCCTACTTTATAAAATTGTTCTAGTGAACTTTTTGTCACGTGTGAACTTTCTTGAGTGTAGCAGATGTGGTTGATAGAACAAATAAGTAGCTTAGAGAAGTATTTTCCAGTTTGCCCAGGTGTTAAGCTGTAAGGTAACCCATCTTTGACATTTAGGGGAAGAACTGTTTAGTTGGGTTTTGTGCAGTTATCCAATGGGTTCAGATAGGTTTTTNGCCGGTCCCCGGTACGGGCGTGACACCAAGGGTTGCGATCCTGTTACTGGTCAGTAAAAAAAAAAAAGACAAAAAGGAAAAAAAAAAAAAAAGAAATGTGGATACCAAAAAGAAAAAAAAAATCTATTTGTATTTCTGTTTGACTTTAAATTTTTTAGATATGAAAGTAAGTAGAAGTATAGTCAGATCTCATTGGTTGAAATTGTAGCAATGCTTTGTTTCTCTTCTTTATAGCTTTATCAAAAGAGACAGATACTGTAGTTGAGGTATAAGATTTGGCTGTAAGAAATGGCAAAATGAATCTTCAGATGTAGTGGTGCTGTGCTTATGAAGCATTGATAATTTTAGGAGGGCAGTGAGAATCAAGGGGCTCTCACAGATGACAGATCAGCTTTGGACATTTCTGCTGAGGTAACAAGAGACAGAGACCTCCTCTTGGGTCTCCCTTCATTCCCTGTGAAATGATCCCAGTGTCTCCTACTGTGGTTGTCCTCATCTACTTCTTGATCCTTAAAAAATACCCTCTGACATTTTCAGTGCGCCTCAAATATCACCTCTCCTGTGAAGCCTTGTCTGATTATTTTAGACACTTTGTTCTCTTCCTTTCCTGAGCAATATTTGTATTTGTTACTGGTTCTGTATAATTGAGGGTTGGAGCCTCCTCAGGTTGTTTTCTGTGGATATACTTTACCTTCTTAAGGGCAGTTACATATCTTTTTCCTCCCTCAGCTGCAACACAAGCTGTACCACTGTATGCTGCCATTGATGTTACTAAGCTAGGGGAGGGGAGGACAGGAGCTTGTCCTCATCTGACATCCATATCCTTCTCCTGACAGTGCGAGGACAGTGCTGGGCAATGGCGAGTGGGGGTTGGGTGGGTTTCCTCCCTATTGATGGCTCAGATTCCTTTTTAACCTGGAATAATGTGATCATGTTCACAGACCTGGACAATTGTACTTGTAAGAGAATGACAGATTATCATTCCTATTAATAGATAATCCACAAGCTTAATGTTCTGTCTGGTATATAACATTTTCTGTATTTTTAATCATGGTTCCAGAATAGGCTTTGAAAATGGTTGCGCAATGGTGTGACAACTTAGAAGACACTGGCATATGTTTTGTTTTTGTTTACCATTATTACTATCTACAGTGCAATCCTTGCCTTCCAAGGCTTTTAAAGGGGGTTTCCCAGCTTTTTACTTCATCTTAAAGGTGACCATCCCTGGCATTCATAATCTCTAACTCCAAAGTCAGCGCCCCTTGTAGTAGATATTCCCCAGCCTGAACCCCAGTTAGAATTGTTTGATGTATAGGTATCTTCGTGAGATTATTGTTCCTCTGGGGAAAACAGTAAATGTCTAGTCTTGTGTTTATTCACAAGGCATTTATGTTCTGTGAGTTCAAACAATTCCATTATGAGGGTCGAGTAACTCTGCTTTGAGGCATTTGACATAGATGCCTCTTTCTCTGGATGTTAGAAACAGAAAAAGAAAGTTAATGGAGAAAAGCCACCTGGAACAGTATTTCTCTTCCTCTCAGGACTCAGTAGTTCTCTGGCCTTATAAGAAACCTTTACTCTCTTCGTTTATTTCTACAGCTTTCTACCACAAAACAAATGGATAGATAGCACCTGCTCTCATAAGTCCGGCTGTATGTCCTTCCCTAGAGAGTGGTCACTCCAAGGATTAGCAGCTTGCCTCTGTTAAACCCATGTGATTGGACCTGTTCATGATCAGAACTTCTCTCTTGGCTGTTTTGTTTAATGTCATGTCCTACTTTATAAAATTGTTCTAGTGAACTTTTT
>NW_007750323.1:5379-6105 GCF_000696425.1 Galeopterus variegatus | reverse complement strand
GTGGTCAGTCATTGACCAAAACATCATTATGTGATTACATGACTCTGTATAATTTATGTCTGCTTCTCTGTGTAAATAAATTTTGAATTCTTAAGTTAAAAGGTTACTAAGTTTCAAAAATAATCATTAAGGTAATGGTCTTAATTGCTTTTTCTACAAGCACAGATCTGTCCCTGTCTTAGAAAGTTTATTTTAATAAACATGGAATAAATTTGGTGTGGTAAAATGTTCTATCTTTTAATATTAAAGGAATGTAGACGTGTTACCTCATTTTGTTTTTGTTGAAATAGGTGGATCTGAAGATTTAATAAACTGTCAGGCCATCAGTGTTCTCTCCTTCCTGTGTCTACTTCCTTCCTTCATTTCTTTCCATCTTTGTTTTTACTTTCCTTCCTTTCTTCTCTCCCTTTTATTCTTTCTCCCTCCCTTTCTCCCTTCATAATGTTGAACAAAAGTTAGTCCCCAGTCACTGAAACCTTAAATTTTTTCATTGTACTGTTGCATATTTGAAATTTACAAATACATATTCAACTTGATATGTGTAACTAACATCAACCATGGGGATCATCCTTGATGCCTGCAGCTTTGAATACTGTGGAAGAAAAGCTAAATTCCCTCTCAGGGCCTCATCTCTATCCTCTCATTTCATCTCTCTCCTTCCTTCAGCCTCATTGTTTATTGACAGTGTGCACAGCCACACACACACACACACACACACACACACAC
>NW_007750323.1:0-208 GCF_000696425.1 Galeopterus variegatus | reverse complement strand
TGAGAAATGTGTGGTTAGGTGATTTCATCATTGTGCAAATATCATGGATCATCATTGTGCAAACGTCCTTGTGCAAACACATACCTAGATGGTATAGCCTACTACACACCTCCAACTCAATTATAATTTTAAGGGACCACAGTGTACGTGGTCAGTCATTGACCAAAACATCATTATGTGATTACATGACTCTGTATAATTTATGTCT
>NW_007750322.1:8495-10122 GCF_000696425.1 Galeopterus variegatus | reverse complement strand
ATATAGCAAATATCTGCTCAGATCTCATAGTAACACCTTGCAATCTTTTGCTTTGTAATCAGGAGCAAGACGAATACATGCTATCACTACATGTATTCATCATTGTATTAGGGGGCCAAATTATCCTAGAAAGGCAAGAACAATATGATGTAGGTTCAATAAACAATATGATATAGGTCAAGTTTCCAATGCATGAATTTTGGTCCACGTATTGGAAACTTAACTTCCACTGTAACAATGTTAAGAGGGTGGGAAATCCAATTACGGTATTTGAAAGGTGGGGCCTTTGAGAGGTGATTGGTTCATGAGGACTGTGCCCTGCGAGTGGATTAATGCATTAATGGTTTAATGAGTGGTCATGGGCATGGTTATGATGGCTTTATAAGGAAAGCAAGTGAGAAGGTAAGCTCTTACTTTTACTCAGGCCATTCTTGCCATGTGACATTCAGCATTGCTGTGAAGTGTCACCACCAAAAAGAAGGCCTTCACCAGATGTGTTCCCTGGACTTTGGACTTCCCAGCCTCTGAAACTGAAAGAAATATATTTCATTTCATTATAAAGTATCCAGTTTCAGGTACTCTGTTATAAGGAACAGAAATGGACTAATACAGAAAATTGGTACTGAGAAGTGGGGTGTTGCTAGTAATGAATACCTGAAAATGTGGAAATGGCTTTGGAACTGTGTGATTGGTGGAAGCTGGAAGAATTTGGAGGAGGAGGTTGACGGCTTAGAAGATGAGAAGACCAGAGAAAGTTTGGAACTTCTTAGAGTTCCTTTAAATGGTGGTGACCAGAATGCTGATAGAAATATGATCAGTAAAGGCCATTCTGAGGAGGTCTCAGATAGAAATGAAGAAAAGCTTATTAGAAACTGGAGCAAAAGTCACCCTTATTATAGAGTTGCAAAGAACTTGGCTGCATTCTGTTCATGACCAAGGGTTTATGAAATGTGGAACTTAAACATTATGAACCAGGGTATTTGGCAGAAGAAATTTCTAGGCAGCAAAGCATTCAGGCAGCTGTGCATCTGCTTGTAACAGCCTACACTCAGTTATGGTGGCAAAGCCATGACATAAAGCCAAAATGTATAACTGAAAAGGAAGCAGAAGGGTAAAAAATTGGAAAACTCTCAGCCTGGTCACATAAAGAGTAAAAAAGCATGTTCAGTAGAGAAAATGATTGGTGTAGCCCAGTGGCCATCTGCTAGAGATCAGGACAGAAGAAAGAAATCATCAGGAGAATGGAAAAAAGACCCTGAAGGCATTTCAGAGATCTTCAAGGCTGCCCCTTTCATTGCAGACCTAGAGACCTAGGGAGACAGAATGATTTCAGGGAACTGGACTTGGGAAGCCTCCATAGGCTTGCTGCCCAGGAGCACCTAAGGATGCTGCTCCCTGCACCCTGGCTACTCCCTATATCCCCGCTGCACCAGTTGCTCCAGCCATAGCTAAATTGACCCCTGGTGCTGCTGGACCTGCTGCTTTGGATAGTTGCTCCAGCCATAGCTAAATTGACCCCTGGTGCTGCTGGACCTGCTGCTTTGGAAGATACAAGCAAGAAGGCTTGGTAGGGGGCCGGCCCGGTGGCGCACTGGAGGGTTCGGATCCCACATACAGACCGGTTCCC
>NW_007750322.1:0-7488 GCF_000696425.1 Galeopterus variegatus | reverse complement strand
GACACTGAGGGTTGCGATCCGTTGCCAGACACGGAAAAAAGACAAAAAAAAAAAAAAAGAAGGCTTGGTAGTATCCGCATGTTTGTAGGTTCACTGAATGCCAGAGGTGTGGAGATATGGGAACCCCAATTTCAAAGGGTGCATGGAAAAGCCTAGGACCCAAGAAGAGATCTGTTGCAGGGGCATAGTCACCACAGAGAGCCTTCAGTAGAGCAATCTCAAGCATAAATGTGGGGTCGGAGTTGCAGCAGAGAACCCCCACCAGGGCCACCCCTAGTGGAGCTGTGGGAGTGGGACCACCATGGAGACACCAGAATTATAGAGCTACCAGAGTGGAACACAAGCCTGGGGGAGCTGAAACGTGGGCTGAACCCAGGAAAGCCATAGAGGTGGGGCTGCCTGAAGTCTTGGAGGCCCAACCCCTGCACCATGTGCAGAGGATGCCGAACATGGAGTCAAAGGAGATTATTCTCCAGCTTTAAGATTTAATACCTGCCCTGCTGGGTTGCAGACTTTCTTAGGACCTGTTACCCCTTCCTTTTGACCTATTTCTCCCTTTTTGAATGGGAATGTGTACTCTATCCTTGTCCCACCATTGAATCTTGGCAGTAGATAACTTGTTTGATTTCACAGATGAGACTGGACTTTTGAGCTGAAACAAGTTAAGACTTTGGAAATGGAATGAATGTATTTACATGTGAGAAGGACATGAACTTTGGGGGCCAGGGGTGGAATGATGTGGGTCAAATGTGGCCCTCAAAAGTTCATGTGTTGGACATTTGACCCCCGTTGTAACAGTGTTAAGAGGATGGGAAACCCAATTATGGTATTTCAAAGGTGGAGCCTTTATAAGGTGATTGGATTATGAGAACTGTGCCCTCATGAATGAATTAGCCCATTGATGGTTATGTGGGTGGTCATGGACATGGCTATGATGGTTTGATAAGGGTAGCAAGTGAGAAGCTTGGCTCTCTCTTGCTCAGGCCATTCTTGCCATGTGATACTCTGTTCACCAAGGGGCTCTGTAGAGTTCCCACCAAAAAAGACCTTCACCAGAAGTGTTCCCTGGACTTTGGACTTCCCAGCCTCCAAAACTGTAAGCAATAAATTTCATTCCTTTATAAATCACCCAGTTTGAGGTATTCTGTTATAAACAACAGAAACAGACTAATACATAATACATATATAAAAAGTATTGAAGAGGAAAAAACAAAGCTGTCGCTGTGACAGATGATGTGATTGTGAACATAGACAACCTGACGTCAGAGTGACTGGAGCAGAGTAGTCAGCAAAGAAAGTCACAGGAGATAAGGCCAGAGAGAGAACCAGAATCCAGACCATGGTAGCCCTTGGAAGGCATTGTAAAGACTGGTCGTACTCAGAGAGGTGGAAGCCATTGAGAGTTTTGATTAGGGGAAGAGAGGAAGTGACAACATTTTAAAAGTGTTATTTGGTTGCTCTTTTGAGAATAGACTAAAGGGAGCTATGAATCATGGAGACCAATTAGGAGGCACAAGAGAGATGACAGTGGATGTGTACGGGGTGATAGTTGTGACAACAGTGAGAAGCAGTTGGATTCTACATGCATTTTGGGGCTAGAGTCAATAGGATTTGCTGATGGATTAGATACAGGGTGTGAGAGAAAGAGAGGAGTTAAGAATGACACCAAGATTTTTGTATTGAGCAAGAAGAATAATGCAGTTGCTATTAATGAAGGTGAGAAAGGCTGAGGATGGAAGAGGTTTGCGGGAGGGTTAGGAGTTCAGTCGGAGATGAGTGCAGCTGGAGATGCCTGACCCACGTGGACCTGGAGCTGTTGGTAGGCAGTCAGACACGTGAGTCTGGACTTCAGGGAAGAGACCTAGATGGGCAATTTACATTTGGGAATCATCCACATAAAGATGGCTTTAAAATCCTAAAACTGAATGAGATCTCCAAAGATACTGACAGAAGGAATTTAAGAACTGAGTCCTAGGGGACTCCAGCGTTTAGGGGTCAGAGACAGGAGAATGAACCAGGAGAGACTGGGCTGACTGGGTGGGGCTGGGTGGGGAGGGGGTTAGAGGATGGGAAGGGTGGTTTGCAAAAGTCGGTCTTTCTCATCCCAGGACACGAACTTTCACTCTAGCTCCAGGCAGGGGAGGGGATGCTCTCTGGATCAGTGTCTGGCTAAGTGAAAGCTGCTGTCCTACCAGATTACTGAAGTACTTCTCAATGTGGTACCCTAAAGCATGAGAGAAACACAAGACACCCAATTTGGTTCAATATATTAATCCTAGTTGTACTAATGACCCACTGGTCTCTCCTGATAATCCCTCTTGCCATCCTAAGGGGTTTTTTCCCCTGCCTTCTACCTGATCAGGAATCTGATTTGCTGGTATCAGGAAGAGAAACCACTACCAGGGGGAACAAAACTCTTCCTCTAGATCTCTTCATTAAACATCCCTCCCTCTCTTCTGTCCTTAAGCTACTTCAGTGAACAGGTTCTGTAGTGACGTGGGGCCTGGAAAAGACTTTCCTGGGACTTAACAAAGACTAACCTATATTTTACTAATTCAGGAGTCTCAGAGCCCAACTCCTACCCCTTAGTTTAAATGAAGAAGTTTTTACAAGGTACAGTATTAAAAGTTTTCTAGTTGTATTATATCAATATCAAAAGACTTCTGTTTATTTCCTTATAGGATTAGAAAGATATAGTGAAATTGGAAATGTCGCTGATAAAATTTTCACATTATACTATGATCATTTGGGATTCATACATAAAATAACTCCAGGTCGCTTTGAAGCTGACAGGTCACTTGCAACCTCTAGAAATTCTAAAAGTATTTTTGGACAGGTCAGTGATATAATATGTTAAACAGATTGCTTTGTTTTAAGAATAGATGCCACATTTGATACACAGAATAGTGGGGAAATGGGAAAGTATTTTCCCTAGGACAAATTCTTATTAATGCACTTTGCTCTTTTTAGCTAGGGGAAAAACCTCCACCTATCAGGGAACATCTCCAAAATCATCTTCCAAGTCCCATACAGGGTTATATAATAGCTCCAACTCCACCCAGCATCTCTTCATGCAAATATGAGGATGCTTCAAAAAGTTCATGGGAATATGCATATTATCTTTTAATTCTATTTTTCCACAAACTTTTTGAAGTACCCTTGTATCTTCACAGCAGAACACCACCAGATATTCTAAGATAGTACCCCCAGCCCAGGCCCAGGTAGGACTGATTCTCTACCTCCCAAGGTGGGCCTTGAAAAAACATGAGTTCCGGTTTACCTTTCTTTGATATTAACCCTGCCCCCTAGTTTCTTCTTTTTCTAATGCCAACACCGAAAGGAGTTATTGTCTTCTTCACAGATGACACTAGCTACCAATCTTAAAAATAATTTTCATGTGTAATATGTCACTTGTGAAGGTATACATGCCTAAGCATTCACCACTGGGCATACAGTCAAATGAACACCCATCAATATATCACCAAAGAATCAAGCATTTTTGACTGGGACTGAATAAAACCTGCCATCTGACTTAAGGGAAATAGAACCAAAGATTAATCTAGTTTTGAAAGATCATTCCAATTACTGAGCCAAGTCTGTGGTTGAGAGGATGGTGTTTTAGCTTCCCCTGTCTGAGATGTGGGCAGAGAATGAGGGTGAGAACTTCCACGTTGACAGTAAGATGCCACCACATGACTCCCTCTGTGTCCGCCTCAGTCTGGGGTGTGGGTTCTGCACATGTACCAAGTGAATGACGTGATGGCAGATAGAACTTAACAAAAATCAGTTACCTCGATTTCTCACTAGCTTCACACTTTGTAGGAAGTGTCTTAGTTTTCTTATGTGAAAGTTTAAATTATTATTATTATTTTTTTTTCCCCTTTTTTCATGTCCGGCAACAGATCGCAACCCTCAGTGTCGCGCCCGTACTGGACCGGGACCGGCAACGGGATCGCAACCCTCGGTGTTGCTCCCGCACCTCGCTCAGCCAGTGAGCGGGAACCGGTCTGTACGTGGGATCCGAACCCTCGGCGGGAGTGCCGCCGCGCTTCCCAAGCGGCGCACTATAGCAGTGTGCCACCGGGCTGGCCCGAAAGTTTAAATTATTAAAATAAAGAACATACCAGGATTTTCTACTCAGGACGAGTTTGAGGAACTCACGCTCAGCAATATCACCTCTCTCTCTACAAACAAGCCATGTCTGCATCCTCTCCAGATGAAAACGTCACTAGGTCTTACTGTGTGCCAGGCACCCTTTTGAGCTCGTAATCCTTATAACAACCATTTATCCCCACTTTACTTATGAGGAAAGTGAGGCACAGAGAGGCTGAGTAATCTACCCCAAATTACACAACTGGTTGGTTGTTGGAATCTGGCATCTATCCCAGGCAACTGGCGCCAGGGCCTGTGCTTTTAGCCGCTCTGCTGCCTCTCACTGGACTCGCATACACTTTTCATGGGATACTCTTGTGGCTCCCAGGCAAGAGGGTCATGCAGAATTCTAAGTAATTTTCAACCTTTTCAATAATTTTCAAGAGTGCTTAAACCATTTGTTCAGTCCTGTGTTTATTTTCCTTGTAGCTATTTCCTACTCTCTCCTCTTCTCAGTGGGTTCCTAAAATTGAGACTAGGAAAAAAGGCATGACAGAAAATGGGCATTGGAGGCACTATTTAATGGGTACGCCCCCAACCAGTCTACACCATCTCCCACCCGCTCCTTGACTCATGTCAACAAAGTCAACTCTCCTTTGGGGCTAGTCCTCACCTCTCTTCTCATCCCTAAAAGTTCCCAAGGCTGGACAGGATCAGTAGTGGAGAAGTTTGTGTTGAATAGAAGACCAACAGGGGGCCGGCCCGGTGGCGCACTGGAGAGTGCGCCGCTTGGGAGTGTGGCGGCGCTCCCGCCGAGGGGTCGGCTCCCATGTGGAGACCGGTTCTGCTCACTGGCTGAGCACAGTGCGGGCGCAGCACCGAGGGTTGCGATCCCGTTGCCGGTCCCTGGTGCAGGCGCGACGCCGAGAGTTGCGATCCCGTTACCAGTCAGTAAAAAAGACAAAAAGGAAAAAAAAAAAAAAAGACCAACAGGTCAGAAATCTAGGCCAAAGCTGTCTGTGTTGACTGCAAGGGAAAGTCTGTGAAAAAGAGGGAGACCTGGACAGTAGTAGTACAGAATTTCTAGCATGCCACAGGAAGCAGCAGCTTTCCAGTGAGGAGGGGTATTTCACAGGCCCCTTCCTAAATAAAATTCCAAATAAGAACCCAGTTCTGGGCCGGATGGTCAACTCAGTTGGTTAGAGCATGGTGCTAACAGCAAGGTCCAGGGTTTGATCCCTGTACTGGCCAGCTGCCAAAAAACCAAAAATGAAAACAAACAAACAAATAAACAAAACACAAAGAACCCAGTTCTAAAATCTGCACCTCCAGACTCCTCACAGACACACAATGCAAGTTGACTTTATGTATACCTTCCACTCCAGCCATCTACAGAGTGCCCAGGAATCTTAACCTGAATATTCATTATCAGAATTTCTTCACCCCCTCAACAGAAAAATGCATTTTCCCTTGCACACACATGGATATTCAAACAGAACACGTGGAAATAGTACTCCAACTGATAAATAAAACAGTGCTGTTTTGATGTGAATCGGAAATAAATGTTACTTGAATTTTGTCATAATTGAAGTATAAAATGGTTTAAATACAATATTTTCTTTTTTTCCAATTCCAGGCTCCTGATATGGGCTTTGAGACTGCACTTGCTCCACAGTATATCACCTTAACTGAAATAATCTTTTTTGCATATGTACCTGAGAATGAGCCTCAGGAAACTATATACACCAAGAAATTCAACAATATTCACCATGGAAAAGTAATACACTCCAGGTAGATGGTGATTTGCCTCACGTTTATTTCGATTGCATACTTGTTTCTACATTTAAAATTGTGAGCCTACTTTTATGAGTAATTTTCTTGGTCAAATAGAGTAAGTCTTTTTTTAATACCTTGCAGGGCCAAACGGATTTACAGACTCCAAGTTGTCTTGCGTGATGTCCCAATTTTAGACATAGTGCCATTTACATCAGCACCATAAGGCCAAGCTATAGAAATGTGTGTCCCTTACCTTAAGTATCAAAAATGTTATGGGCTATACTGGGTACTGCTTATCCACAGTGTTCATTCACATGACAATTCTCGTATGTCCTAGAGACAAGCACACCTAATGTAGCGGAGGCCATCTTTCATAAAATATTGCATGACAGGGCATACAAAATTCTCAGGAATGTTTAACTTTAAGGTATCAGCAAGAGCCAATGACCCTTAAAGCTACCTTTAAGGACTTAAAAGCTCTCTTTTGAGAACAATATGACTTCTATAACTCCCAAATATAACAATCAAAAAAAGGAACAACTACAGATTACCAGAAACTCACTGTTGTGGTCTGAATGTTTGTCTCCCCCCAAAATTCATATGTTGAGATCCTAACCCCCCAAGGTGATGGTATTAGAAGGTGGGGCTTTTGGAGGTGGTTAGGTTACGAGGGCTGTGTCCTCATGAATGGGATTAGTGCTCTAATAAAAGAGACCCTCGGGAGCTAGCTAGGCACTTCCACCATGTGAGAACACACACAGAAAGCACCATCTATGAACCAGAAGATGGGCCGTCACCAGAACTAAATCTACTGGCACTTTGATCTTGGACTTCCCAGCCTCTGAAACTGTGAGAAATACATTTCTGTTGTTTATAGACTGCCCATTTTGTGGTATTTTATATAGCAGCCTGAATGTACTAAGACACTCACTCTGTCCCAAAGTGGTGGACCCTACTCTACCAGGTTGAAGTCTGTATATTATATGTATATTGGGCTGTCAATGCATATCTGTCCCATAGCCAACAACACCATGCACCATGAGGCAGAGATAAAGATGGGAATCAGATATAATATAACAAATGCTTAGAGTATTTTCTTTTCATAAGGATTGTAGAACTTTCTGTCTCTAAGGGAAGTATCAGTTATCTCTAGAATTATTTTCTATTTTAGATAGTTTTTGCTTGTGTGACATTCCAGATCAGTTAGTTGTGTTTATATAGGTGGGATGTTTTGTAAAAAATGTATAGAATTACTTTTTCAATGATTAACCTATGATTAACATCATCTCAATGTTAATATTAATTTCTTACATTCTAATTATGTTTTAAAGCATATGATAATTCTCTTAAAGTGCAGAATACTTAAACACAAGTGGACTTCAACTGCGCAGGTCAAAAATTTGAGAGTCCAAAGTTGTGAGGTCAGCAATAAGCCAAAGGCAGATATCTAGGTAGTCAGGGAGTAAAATAGGGCGAGCCATTCACTTACTGATTCCATTCATATATTCTACAAATAGTGATTTAACTGAGACTGCATGGCAGGTGCTGTGACAGATAGACGGGTGAACAAGACGTCAAGCCCTGTGCTCCTTGAGCTTATGTTCTAGCCCAAGGAGCAGA
>NW_007750321.1:0-10122 GCF_000696425.1 Galeopterus variegatus | reverse complement strand
CGACAAAGGCACCAAGAACATATGTAGGGGAAAAGACTGCCTCTTCATTAAACGGTGCTGGAAAAACTGGTCATCCATATGCAGAAGATTGAAGCTACACCTCTACCTCTCGCCATATACCAAAATCAACTCAAAATTGGTTAAAAACTTAAGTATAAGACCTGAAGCTATAAAACTCCTGAAAGCAAGCAAACAAACAAACAAAAACATAGGGGAAACAATGTAGTAAGTAAGACTGGGCAAAGACTTTATGAATATGACCCAAAGGCACAGGCAACAAATGGAAAAATGAACAAAAGAGATTATATCAAACTAAAAAGCTTTTGCACAGCCAAAGAAACAACAGAGCAAAAAGAACCTACAGAATGGGAAAATATATATATATGTGCAAAATATGCATTTGAGAAAGGATTGATGTCCAGAATATACAAGGACCTCTTACCATGTAACAGTAATAAAACATATAACCCAATTAAAAAAATGGGCAAAGTTGCTGAAGAGGCATTTCTCAAAGGAAGATATATGAATGGCCAACAGACACATGAAAAATGCTCACCATCACTGAGAATCTAGGAAAGCAAATCAGAAACACATTGAGATATCATCTTACTACAGTTAGACTGGCTATTATCAAAAAGACAGAGAATAACAAAAGTGAGGATGCGGAGAAAGGGGAACCCTACTACACAGCTGGTGGTACTGTAAACTGTTGCAGCCATTATGGCAATAGTTTACAGTATGGAGGTCCCTCAAACAACTGCAGATAAAACTGCCATCTGATCCATCAATTTCCCTGCTGGGTATATACCCAAAGGAATGGAAATTATTATGTCAAAGGGATACCTGTACTCCCATGTTTACTGCAGTTGTATTTAGGATAGCTGAGAGTTGGAAACCACAAAAATGTCTAGCAATGGACAACTGGACAAGAAGAATGTGAAAATGTGAGTATATTTACACAATTTAATAGTACTCTGCCATAATAAAGAAGGAAATACTGCCATTTACAGCAATATGGATGAACTGACAGAAAATTATATTAAGTAAAATAAGCCTGGAACAGAAAGAGAAATACCTCATGTCCTCACTCATAAGTGGGAGCTAAAAAATAAACAAATAAATAAATAAAAAAGAAGGATACAACAATAACAATAATATGTTGAACTTTCAAAATGAGAGAACAGAACTGAGGTTACCAGTGGGAGGAGAAGGACAGGGGGAGTGGGGGAGAGGAGGAATTGGCAAAGGGCCACAAAAATTGATTACATTGTATAATGTTGAATATACTAATTACCCTGATTTGAGCAAAACATATTGCACACAGGTATTGATATTCAACACTGTACCCCACAGATATGTACAGTCAACTTTGTCTCAATTAAAAAAAAGAAAAAAATACATCTTTAAATATTGTACTCAAATATAAAATTATACTACAATGAACTCTTTCTATTTTTGTTGCTTTTCATCTAAGAGGCTTAAACTTACTAAAAACATAGTTAGCATAATTAATATTGAGGAAAATTAGAAACATGCATTAATGTAGTGTATTATGTTAAATTAGTAAAACTAATGCTTTTACAAAACATAATTTATAAAATAACTAATTCATATTGGTATATAAATTTCCCTCAAGTAAATTAATGTTCAAATTTACTTACTACCACAATTAATTCTAATATTAATGTTAATAATTACTGCTAAGTATAAATAAATGATAGATTTAACAACTACTGTTGAAAATACTACTTTAAATATGATCAAACCTTGTAGAACTACATAAAGAGAAAGAGGCTATTTTTCTTGCTATACATCATGCTTCTTCACATACAATTATACGCATTTTTTGAATATTTTTTTGTGTACTTCTAATTTGACAAAAATGAAGATGCTGGAAGAGAGGGAATTTGTTGGCAGAAAATGGTAAACTTCTATAAATGCAGGTAAGATATGTATCCTCAAATTGTTCCAGGTCTGCTACATTCTGATTATTACAGTCAAATCTTATTATTTGTTACAGTTCAAGGAAATAGTATTTCAGCAGCTATCAGCACTTTTTTTTTTCAGAAAGTGAAGTCTCAAGTTTGCTGTATTCCAATATTGGTTATTTAGGCTTTCTCCTCAGGAATGTGGCTGTAATAGGCTCTACTAGCCTGGTAAGACCCTATTTGTGGAATATACTATAAAGCAAATGTACTTCACAAGGCCTGGTTTTCCAAAGCCTTGCTGTTTCAAAGATTGACCTTGCAAGGACAGGAAATTTTCTTCAGGCTATAAGTCTCTGTTGCAAGATAAGGATTGTGGCACAGCAGGTTGCTGGCTCAAAGACAGATTAGTTACTGATTGTTATGTAAAGATACTGAGAAATTGCTGTAAGAAGGAATGTTTGCTAAGATCAAACTGTTGTTGATAGGACCACTTAATTGCCTTACTGGAATGTCATCTGGCTTGTTTCACTGCAAGTTACCAGCCTATATTGTTAAAGGATAACCCCACCTTTGTTCTATTCCTGTAACTTCCTGGTCTGGAAAATAAATGCAAGAAGAGAACCCCAACTCGGTGTTAATTTCCCAAGGAAGGGATGCCTCTGGCTTGAGGGTTCTGGTGGAAGATTAACCACTTCGGGGCTTCTCCCTGCTCAGTGGAGATGGGCTTTGAGTAATCCTTTGCATCTCCGTCACCCAGAGGAAGTGGGGTGACAAATCCTTGGAGAGCAAAGCAACGCAAAGCAACACCTATTCAGTAGGTTCCCTTCAACTACCCTTGATATATATTAAAATTTTCAAACCCGTGATACCTTTTTCTTAACTTTACATCCAGCAAAACTGAAGATTATAAATTTTCCTAAAAGAGAGAGTGCGTGCTAAATAAAAAGTAAATGAAGGAAACTGGGAGAAAAAAGTAATATATCAAGTATAGTATCACATTATGATTCTGAAATTGAAGACAGTATAGTATTTATGCAGAGTGAGGCAAATTGCAATAGAAAAACAAAGAGGTAGTCTGAAACAGATTCAATAATAAATGAAAATCTCATTTATGAGGAAGATGGTAAACACCAATGGGGAAAATGATGAGGTCTATGTAATAAATACTGCTGATGTATGCGTAGATTTCCTGATTTCTAGACATTGTGAACAAATGTGATACTCTAATGGGTGGGCACGAATGCAGCTGGAAGCACTAGGCGCTAGCAGCACATCTCTACTAGCCTCTGCCCATAAGCCCGCCCCCACGGCCTTTGCTTTTTGTGGGTGACTGTGAGAGTTCCCTCACAAAAAGACAGCTTCAGTGCTAGGCGCTCTGAGCTTAGTGGTCTATATTTATGAAATAGCTTGGTGAAACCAACTGCTGGAAATAACTGTCTGCTGAGGACGGTAGAAGCCTGCACTCTGGTGCTAAGATGAGCACAGACTCCTGCAGGGCCGAAGGCAGGGCCCTCCAGTTCAAACTAGCTCATTATTAGGTAACCCATGATATGTCACCCTAGAGCCATTATTTTTTTTGGATAAGCTCATTGCCACATTCAGGAAGAAAGAGGTAAAAAGGACAAAAACAGGAAGAATTTTGCAATGCATATGATTAATGTAAGTATTAATATCCAGAAAATGTAAAAAACAAATTGAAAAGACAAATAATCCAGTAAAAATAGATAAAAATATTTGAAGAAAAAGCAACTAGATTTTATTAGCAATCTTGCTGCCGAATTGAAACCATTAGGTCAAGAACAATTAAAAATCTTGATAACAAATGTGTGGTTAAGACGTGAAATAAAGTGATAAACTGCTAACAGGTGCATAAATCTGTACAATTACCGTGGGAAGTAATTTGTTGTTATCTCATAAAATTGAAGATATACATATCCTATGACTAAGAAATGTTGTATATGTGCAACAAGGGACACATGAAAGGATATTCATAGACTCTTTGTTTGCATTAGCCAAAAAACCAGAAACATTGCAAATGTGCAACAATAAAAATAAATAAATAGTCACAGTGTTCTACATTAATGTTAAGGAATCAACTGCAGCAATATATACTGCCATGGATGAAGCTCAAGAACTTGATATTAAGAAAAAAGAAGTTACAGAAGATTACTTACAGTAAAATAAATGAACAACATATGAAATTAAACCATCTGTTATTTGGGGATAGCAATTTGTGGAAAACTATAAGGAAATTTATAGGAATAATAATAAAAATCTTGAAAATGGTTATCTACAGGAGAAGGGAATGGGGTCAAAACAATGACCCAGGAGACCTTCATTTTTTCAAAGACTGTTAATTAGTCTACAACTTAGTAAAATGCAACTGGTTCATATTGTGTTCATGAATAATAAAAATATGTTGATGTATTCAGCAGAATATTGTTTTATTCAATACAATTAGAACAGACTTTCAAAAATATTTGTGACTTCCTAAGGGATACATAAGAAAATAAATTCCATTCTGTTATCAGTCTAAAATTATTACATCACTGTTTAAATATAGCAAAATTCTACTTTATCAGAATTTGAAAACAAAAGGTAGCTAAGTGACATTTACTTTTTTATTTTGAAGACTTAACCACCACACTGCATATTGAAGAGAAAGAAAAGTTAATTTAGTAATTTTGTTTTGCTTTAGGGAAATTTCCAAATAAAATAACTAATATATAAGCCTCATGTATATGCATCTTTTTGGTTAGGTCATTTTAAACAGATTATAAATGAAAATTGTTGATAACATGATGCCATTGAAAATCTGCTACCTGCTGGAAGAAGCTTGGAACTACAAGAAAAAATTTTTTTTTTTTTTTCCTCTTCCCTTCCGGTTATGTTTCTATATCTCCCCATAAAGAATGTACAGTTTAAGGCAAGAGTAGGAGATGAAAAGGGAGGGTAATGTTTTTGTTAATCTCACAGAAACTTAAAATTATTTTCGACAAATTATACAATCTCCTAACTGAATAATGTGGAGAATATAGTACAATTTCTTAAACAGAAATGTATAATCAATACAGTGCTATGAAAATAATATAATGTACAGTAAGTGTTATGAAAAATACTAATACTCTGTTATAGTTCATGCCCAAAGTAAATCTTTTAAGTTTTTACTAGTGTCATTATTATTATTAATAGATTATATAATCTTAAGTACAAAACTATTAATCACATTTGGAGTACATTTTAGCTATCACTTCAGTTCTAAAAGACAGAAAAGAAAAGAATTATTTCTTAATAAAATAGTACACATATGTATTAGTAGCTCACATGCCATGTTTTAGCATTTGTCTTTTGCATCATCAGTTGTATTTGCACTGATAAAAGAACATACAGACTGCTGATAGCTGTTTTATTTTTCAGCTTTTCATAAAACTGAATTTTATTTGAATATTTTTGGTAATTAATATTCTGTTTCTTTTATTTAGTTCAAAATGTAAAGTAATGTAGGACATTTCTTAAACTAACATATACACAAGTTAATGTATATATATAAAACACAGTGCCATATAGATAGCAAAAAAGCACAATCTATTATTCTCAATATTATTACTCATAAGAACATGAGCTTAAGTAACAATGGTTTAATACATACAACAATAACCCAAACTCTTTTGTAAGATTAGCTGCATAAACTAACATATAAAATAAAGAGAAATGTTCTATAGATTTTTTAACCCCAAATAAAAATTCCCTGATTGTAAAATACCTTGATTTTAGTGTCTGATATGGATGCCTTGGTACTAGATAGACTCACTAATCTAAAATAAAGTTATAGTTCCTTACAGATTCGTAGTTATCCTAAGTTGAGATAATTGTCATGTTTAACTCAGGGTGGAAAAAATGAGGAAATAATATCTTATAGCAAATATGTACTGGAAAAATAGATATAGGCTTACATTCCTGAAACCTGAGCAATCTAATTTCTTTTTCAGCTAACTCCTCTATTGATGTGGATTGCTGAGCAATTGGGTGAAGAGAATTATCCTAAGGATTAATACATAAAGGAGAGTAGGTTGAAAGACATCAACAATCAACTATTGGGGAGAGGGAAAACTACAAAACATAACAATGAATAATAAAAAATGACAGGTTAAGATGAAAACGGCAATGATGCTGTCCCATGCATGTATGTGGTTGGGAGATATTGGGATTTACTTTTAATGTAAGTCAAAAGAAGAAACCAGGTATCTAGGCTTTCAAATCATCAGTTGATGTACTTAAGTTGTAAGGTAAAGACATCTGTAAAAAAATTTATAAAAAGACAGGAAATCAGAAACTAAACTAAATACTTTTCTTTGGATATGAGTAAATAGCTCTATGTCCTGGTAACTGCAGAGAAAAGCAAACTAGCAAAAAAGACAGCTATAAATGTTAGAGAACTATTAGAAGTAATATATTTAGGAAAAGAACAAATCTTTGAACAAAAATCTAAGTACAGACGAATAAAATACAATGTTACTTTAAGTTTTCTAGCCAGTATTTATGTCACCGTGATGCCATTAACCTATTTGAAGATGTACAGAAAAAGAGGAAAATTATGGGCTGAGTCTAGACAACCAAAATTGCATGCTGTCGCAGTTGTGTGCCACACTGTTGGTGACTGTCCACTAACATACACTGGCTAGATCCCTTTTTGCTGACATGTTAATTTGTTGCTGCAGCTTTAGAATGCTCATTGATGCAATCTTATTGAGCTTGCTTCCTACAGTGAGTTGGTTTATTTGGTTAAATTAATTATGTTCTATAAGTTTCTGATTTGAAAAATAAAAACAACATTTTCCAGTCTCTTTATGACATCTCCACTCTAGTTCATAATATAATTCCATTTTATATTATAGTTTAATAATTTAGCCACATACAAACCTGTGCTAACTTCTAAACCCAACTTTTTTTTGTTCTTATTTATACATATTTATGTGGTACGGAGTTGACTATAAGTATTTGTGTACAGTATGTGATGGTCAAAATATTATTAGCATGTTCATTGTTACAAATTATAATTACTTTTTATGTCCCTTACCCAGTTATTCCCTATCCCACCTCCCCCTTCCCCTTTCCCATCCCTGATAACTATAGGTCTGCTCTCTCCTTCTGAATTTTCAACATTTTATTATGGTCTTTCTTCCTTTCTTTGTTTCTTAGTTCCCACTTATGAGTGAGGACATGCGGTACCTTTTCTTTCTGTGCCTGGCCTGTTTCACTTAACATAATTTTCTCTAAACCCATTGATGCTACTGCAAATGGCAGAATTTCATTCTTTTCTATGGCTGAGTAGTATTCCATTGTGTAGATATACCACATTTTCCTTATCCAGTCATCCACTGATGGGCATTTAGGCTGGTTCTGTATATTGGTTATTGTAAATAGAGCTGTGATGAACATGGGAGTGCAGGTATCACTTCGACATGACAGTTTCCATTCCTTTGAGTAAATACTCAGAAGTGGGATTGCTGGATGTTATGGTATTTCTATCCGTAATTGTTTGAGAAACCTCTGTACTACTTTACAGTCCCACCAGCAGTGTAGAAGAGTTCCCTTTTCTCCACATTGTCACCAGCATTTGTTATGCTCAGTCTTTTTGATAATAGCCAGTCTAGCTGGGGTTAAATGATATCTCAATGTGGTTTTGATTTGCATTTCCTTGATGATTAGTGATGGTGAGCATTTTTTCATGTACCTGTTGGCCATTTGTATGTATTCCTTCAAAAATTTTCTATTCAGCTCTTTACCCAATTTTTAATTGGATTGTTTGGTTTTTTTACTGTTAAGTTTTTTGAGTTTCTTATATATTCTGGAAATTAATCCTTTGTCGGATGTATGGTTTGCAAATATTTTCTCCCATTCTCTCAGTAGGTTATATTTTCACTCTGTTGATTGTTTCCTTTGCTGTGCAGAATCTTTTTAGTTTGATATAATCCCATTATTTATTTTCTTTTTTGGCTTGTGCTTTTAGGGTCTTTTTCATAAAATCCTACATCCTGAAGTGTTTTCTCTGTTTTCTTACAATATATTGAACAAAAATATGGCTTAATATTATGTTTCTTTGAAATTTAAATGAGTTTTAATTTTTTGAGATACATTTGTATGTATTTGTAGATGCAAACACATTTGTTTTTATGCAGAAATAGGAGAGTACTTTTTCAGGTACAACAAACACCACCACCTCTAACATGAAAATTGATGACTCATTCACTAATATCAAAGTTCTGCAATTTTCTAAACACAGGAGAACTTAATCTGAATCATATTTTCTTAACTTTCATATTATCTATATCATTGACATTGTCTTCTAAAATTGCTTCGATAAATATGATTTTCATTGTAGTGTGTATAATCTTTCCAACTCTCCTACACCCTTTTATTTAGTGATTTTTCTCTTTCTCCTTATTGTTAAATTCTGATCCTTAACAATATACCATTTTAATAAACAATTAAGTTTATGGCATACTTTCCAGGCATGCCAAAAGTAGATTTCTATTAGTCATTTGAACAGTGCCCATGACAATAATGCACAACTATCATATCTTTTATTTATTACTATGTCTACTATGTCAATTTTGGGAATGGTCCAAGGAGAGCATTTGCTTAAATTGTCTCTACTTTTCGTGCTTCAGGCATAAGTTTTGTAAGTAAGACATCAAATGAACAATGTTTCTGTGCTCAAAATGTCTCACACCTGACATTATTGACCTACAGAAAGTTAACTCAAACAAGTTTAAATTTCTTCCTAAGTGAACAAACTCTGCTCCCACCTGGTTCCTTGTATATCCCTGCTTTCCCAGACCAACCGATCTTGCCTCATGTTTTTCAAATCCTCATTATTCAGCTCTTTCTTTGTTACCAGTCTCATTATTTGAGGAATTACGTATTGTATATTCATAATAAATAAAAATTATATTTATCTCATAGTCAGGGTTAATCACATTGTCTAAATAATGATCTAAGTAATGATCAGAATAGAGTTCATTTGTGCAATGTTCCTATTGACAGAACTCTTCACTTATTTCTAGATCAAGTTAGTCCTGGGCTCTTTTGGGACTTCTCTTTAATTCCGTGAAAGAATAAATTTCTTCTGTCTTCCTGGTCTTAGCAAGACTCTTTACTTGAAAACTCTATTCTCTTAAAAAGTCATTACTGCATACTCTGTGCTTAATTACAGACACAAAATATATTTTGATAGTTTTTATACAATCTGTAGTTTCTTAATCCACCTAAAAATAATATTAAAATTATATACATTATTATTCGTACCTTCATTTATAGGTACTGTGATTCAGCTCAGGTTTTATGTAGAATTCTGATTTATCTATTGATGTTTTAACCAATTTTAAGTTATTTTCTTAATTGTTGCTCCTGGGAATACAGAATTATATTTATGCAATTTATTTTTATTGCTATCTACTTCATAACTATACTAACATTTCTGGTAAATTACAGACAATTTTATATATGTCATATATCATAAAACTTTGACATATATTAAAAACAAAAATACAGTTATATTTAATCTTTAGACAATCTTATTTACTTTACAAAGCTATGATAATAAATGAGAGGACATATATTTATAAGGCTTTTAATATTTACACACAAGGTCCTGTCCTATCTACCCATCTGTCCTGTGGATCAATATTAAACTCCGATGTTGCTTCCTTTCAGTCTGAACAACATGTTTTAGTATTTTTTATAAGGCAAGTCTGATAACAACAGCCTCCTTAACTATTGGTTTATCTGGAATGCCATTACTTTGCTTTTATTTTTGAAGGATAGCTGTTTTCCTGTATAAAGAATTATTGTTTAACCTTTTTCCCCCCTTCTTTTAACACTTCAAATGAAACATTCCACTACCTTCTGGTTTCATTATTCCTAGAGAAAAGCCACTTGTTATCATATTGCTGCCCTGATGTATGCATTCAGTTGATTCTATCTTCCTGCTTTTTTCTTTAAACACTTTGTCTATGATATGTCCAGGTGTGGATTTCTGTATTTTTCCTACTTGGGTTTTGTTAAGCTTCTAGGATATATAGATTAATGTATATCATCAAATTCTGGAATTTGGGATCATTATTTTATCAAATAATAAGTCTTTCTCTTTGTCTTTCTTCTGTCCTTCTGATACTCCCATTACATGTATGTT
>NW_007750320.1:12564-13107 GCF_000696425.1 Galeopterus variegatus | reverse complement strand
CCACATTGCTTAAGTTGAGTTCAGTCAATTTTTGTCATTTGATTTTAAAACTAGTTAAAACTAGCTTGGGGTCTTCATTCTTGTGAACTTTGTATATAAGGTAAATGTATGTATATGTAAAATAATTTATTTACAGAGTTTTTACATTGATTTTTTTTAATATTGTCCCTTGACTTAACATTAATGCAAATAATTATTCTTTTGTATTTTTATTGTTAGTTTGTAATTTTGGTAGTATAATCATGTTAGGGTCATTTTCCCGTCCACATGAATAGTTTCAGAGCAACACAGAGTAAAATTGGCATTGTAAGAACATTATTTCAACTTTAGAAAGTGAGGGGCCCATTTAGGGCCCATTCAACTTATTTTTTACTTAACTTACTTTACTATACAGTGTTTGCAATGTAGTTCTTTCATGGTGATCATTTAAATAGTCTGGGCTTTAATTTTGCTTTTAAGGCTCAAACTAAAAACTTCATAGATATTGCAATTAATGCATTTGTTCTAGTATTACTTACTAGTTTAGTTAGTTTAACTTATTGC
>NW_007750320.1:9769-10659 GCF_000696425.1 Galeopterus variegatus | reverse complement strand
GTAGTCTTGATTTGTGTACAAATCTATCACCTCCTTGGCTAGATTTATTCGTAATTTTTTTTTTATGCTATTGGAAATGGGATTATTTTCTTAATGCCTTTCATGGATAGTTTGTTCTTAGTGTATATAAATGCAACTAATTTTTGCATGTTAATATTTTTGTGCCTCAAATGCACAAAGTTCATTTACTGGTTCTAACACATTTTTTGTGTGAAGTCTTTACAGTTTTATACAAATAAGATCACATAATCTTCAAATAGATGTAATTTTACTCTTTCTTTCCAATTTGGATGCTCCCCACCCCCTTTTCCTTACTGCTCTAGCTAGTACTTCTTCCATACATGGACTTTATTATGTTGAAGTAAGAGCATTTTTCAGGCTGGCGGGTTAGCTTGGTTGGTTAGAGCACAGTGTTGTAACACCAAGGTCAATTTTTCATTCTTTATTACAATTGCAATTATAATTATATGTTTCTCCTACTAGACTATAAACTCTGTAAAGATAAGAAAAGGTCTGTTTATTGAGGCATTTACANACTATTAATAATTATGCTTTTATAAGTAAACACTGAAATTGTTCAGGGTAAAGAAGAATGGATAATCACCCTGCCAGGACACTGCAGTGTCATGCTACACTTTCTTAATCATGAGGGAGAAAAGCTAGATCATGTTTACAATAGTTTTGGCATTAAATACACTGTATTCTATGTCTTTGAAAAGTTATTGTGCTTTCATAACGTTGAAGAGAATAATTAGTTAATCAGAACAGCTACTTTTTTGTTCATGGCAAGTAACAGAAATTGTTTTACCTATGTACCTTATCTTTCATTAGCCTATTTTTTTTTATTAAATGTATTATGGGAAGTAAAGAAGTTTGCTTTCAATAACAGA
>NW_007750320.1:517-6972 GCF_000696425.1 Galeopterus variegatus | reverse complement strand
AAATTCTCATCAGAAAATATGAAAGCCAGAAAACAGTGGAACAACTAATAGGGAAAACAAACTGTCAACCAGGAATTCCATACGCAGCAAAAAAAGTCAAATTCAAGACATTTTTAGAAAAATAAAACAATAACTGGTGTTTATTACCAGCAGACCTTCAGTATGAGAAGAATATTTGACATAACAGATGTCAAGGCAGTAACCTATTAGTACCCACAGCTGAGTACAGTTGGTACACGATGATTAAATGTTCAAAACACCAGGAAAGTAAACAATGATAAATATGATGACATGACTTAGCTTCAAGACTTATACACCAAAAATTGTAATACTGAGATAGGCGAATCTATCATCATATGAGATGAAACTGAACTCACTCTTCTGATTAATTATTAAAAATAAAGAGCAAAAATTTCAGTAATGATGCAGAAAATTTCAGCAACACGATTGACAAGTATGATCTATTTAATAAACCTGACCAATACATAATACACATTCACCTGAAGATTACACAGAATTTTTACAAAAACTGACCATGTAGTAAGAAATAATGGATATCTCAACAGATTTCAAACTATATCATAAATCAAGTCTTCTAATCACAATATTATTAAGATGGAAATTAACAACAATAAAAACATCAAAAAAAGAGACCTCACCCCCAAATCTCATGTTTTAAGATTATAAAATATCTCCACAAAAAACTCATAAAACAAAGATGAAATAAAGAAAATTACAAAATATATCCAATGAAACTGTAGTAAAAATATTACTTATCAAAAATTGTGGAATGACGCTTCATCCATACTTAGAAGATAATTTATAAACTAAAACTTTATAATAGAAAGAGAGATAATTCTAAAATTAATGCAAACAATCAAACTTAAAAGCTAGTAAAAAAATAGGAAAAACATGAGAGAGGAGTATTTATAAAAATAATTCCACATAGAAAAAATATGGCCATCATGCTTATATGATTGTGTCACACTGACTATTAAAAGAAACCAGTCGTAGTGGGTTGTTCTCCAAAAATTTAAGTCCACTAGAAACCTCAGAATAGTCTTTGTAGATATAATTAAGGTAATCATCAAGATGCTATCATATTGATTAGGGCGTGCCCCAAATTCAGTGACAGTGCTCTTTTGAGAGACAGTGAAGGACACACGGAGACACAGAGAAGGCCATGTGAACACGGTGGCATAGATTGGAGTAATGTATACACAAGCCAAAGAACATCAGAAATCTCCAGCAACCACCAGAAGCCTGGAGAGATGCATGAGATTATTCTGGCACAAAGCATCCAAAAAAAAAAAAAGCCCTGCTGACACCTTGATCTTGGACTTCTGGGTTCCTGAACTGTGGGAGAATATGGCCCACAGTTTTATGGCACACAGTTTTTGTTAATTTGTTATGACAGCCCTGGGAAACTACCACATTAGTGTAAACTTACTTTCAAAATCAGGACTCCGAGAAAAGCAATTTCACCCTAAATTCACTCGTAAATACAGAAGCAAAAATCCTAAACAAAACATTATCCACGTGATTTAGGCAATAAAGAAAATGGTAATGTTTCCAGGACAATTGGGATTTATCTGGAGGTATAAAGATTGGATTAGCAAGAGTAAACTGAAGATCAGACTAGGGAAAAATGTACCTATAAATGATTTTAACAGATGATTTTTTGGGGCTCAGATACTGTTTGTATTTTTAAGGACTCTGTACATAGTATTTCCAGGAGCAGATGTACAAGATTTTGATACAAACCATGTTGTAGCACAGGGGGCTGTCAGGCCCGACAGGCAGCTGGATGTCAGGGTCCTCGCTGTGGTGGTCACTGCCACATTTGGTGAGGGAAAAAAAGCCCCTGTCAACCACAGACAGGATGGGATTACAGGTCCAAGAAGCGACAACCACCGAGTCCTCCATGAGGCGCAGCAGCAGCAAAACAGTCATTTGAAACAATTCTTCCTGCCACGGCATGTGAGCAGCCCGTGCCAACTTCACTGTGGGTCTGTCCATGTAAACGTGCTGCCAAAACCCCCGGCCTGTAGGAGAACCAGCTTCTGATGAGAAACTCCAGCCGCTTCCAGTGATGGTTAGGGCTTTCAATTTTGGCTTCACGACACTTAAGTTCCTCCTGAAATGATTGCAGCTTCTTCCCAGTGAAGCTGGCCTACTGGGCCAGGTCTCCAGGATGGATCACTCTGGGGCCTTCGAGCTCGGGTCCAGGTCTTGGTGGAGGTCTGCACCTTGTACTTCAGCTTTGCATGTTGGCTGTGCAGGACTTCACCCTTGATGTGGCTCAGGTCAGAGAGACTGATGACATTTTCATGAATTTCTTTGGTTCTGTTCAGCGTGTCCAGGAGGACAGTATATTCGTGAATTTTCTCTTTGTGGTGCATAAAATTCCACCAGAGCTCATTCGATGCTTTGCAGGAAAACTTCCAAGACGTGTTCTCCTTGTGCCACAACTTCTCCAGCCTGGGGTACTCCAGCCTGTCATCTTGGACTTCGTCCCCAAGAGAGTTGCTGCTTACCAGCTGAGGATCCTTCTTCCCATCCTGACCAGACTTGGCCAAGACGACATTGAGACTGAGGGCGACTTTTGCTTCTTTTGCCCCATCTTTATCTCAGCCTTCAACCTCCAGTTTCTTCCCCTTGAGTTCATCCCTTTCTTGTGTCTTTAGATCAGCACGGAGCTCATCCAGCTTCACAGGGGACATACAAAGCCGCTGGGCCTGCTCCCACAGCTAGTTCAGCTTCATGAGAAGCTCTTTCCTGGGCTCAAGCACCAGGGTCGACTGGGGCTACTTCTTCTGTCGTGAGTCCCTGTCCTCGTGGCCACCTTTGACTGGAGCCAGAATAGCAGCAGGGGTGCCCTCTGTGAGGCCATCTCCCTTGATGATGATTTAGTGTAAGCTAAAAATACATTTTTGACATATAATAAAACTCTAACTAGTAATAAAAATCATCTTATTTAATCTGATAAAAAGTTTCTGCCAATAAACTATAGAAAACTTCACAGATAATGGTAAAATATTAGAAAACTTTTCTTTAAAACTGCAAATAAAATCAAGGCCTGCTCTCATGACTTCTATTCAGCAGTATACTGGAATTCCCTGTAAACATAACAGCACAAAAAAAAGATGCTAAATATGAAGGGATCAGAGAACTGAAAAACCAGCAAACTGTCAGTAGATGAGCCAGAGGCACGTGCCCAAATGCAGTACATGCTGCTTCCATATACAAACAAGCCCTGTACATCTTTCACAGTGGTAGACGGTACAGGGAGCAGCCCAATTTGTCTTTCACTTTGAGAGCAGTATCTCAAGTATCCGAACACTGGAACTTCAGAAACTTTGCTAAAGCAGCAGGCTGTTTGTCATGTATGTGTCTAATCCAGTTCCATACAGTTATCTGCTGTTTCCTATTCACTAGGTTCTGCAATCATGATGTCACCAATGCATTGGACCAATGTGATGCTCCATGGAAAGGTGAAATGATCAGCTTCTCTCTGATGTATGTTTGAGGAAAAACAGAAAACATGTTCATTCTGCTATCCCTGTCAAGTGAGAGTAAAATTCTTCTATTTATTTGTTTGAAGTATTTATGTACTATTTTATCCAGTATACATACCACATTCAATTGGAGCCACTACCTGAATACTTTTTAACCAATCCACATTAATTTGCCGAGGAATAAATATCTTCTTCACAGACAAAACGAGTGAATAGAAGGCTGATGTAATATCCCTAGGGATGTGTGATTGGTGTTGGCTATTATTTATGTAGTGATGGTCACTCCATGACATTTATTTGCCCAATATTATTATAACAGCATTAGAACCACAAGTCTTAGAGAATGTTTGGATTCTCTTTCTCCAGCATCTCAGCTTAATTTGATGTAGGTTAGTGTTGAGTCCAGATTTCCTTAGGACAGTAAAGCAAATAGAACTCTTTCCAGATGCATCCACGTATAACTAACTAATGCATGAGCATTACAGGACCTTCACACAATTCTCTTTAAGCAGAGAATTGAAGACTATTTTTGTTGGCTTAGAAGATAGGTCTTTGGTTTTCAGTACTCAGAATTATCAAAATCTTCCCAAATGTCAACTTTCCAGTTCACAAGTGAGTGTCTTAACTATTTCATAAAAAGGGTTTGAATTCAATTAACATTTAATTCAGCAACTTGCTACATTAAACTCTGTATCTGAGTTTTGGCTATATGGGCCCTGCAGCTACATAGTTTAAGAGATTCTCTTCAAGAAATCATAACAAATCTCTGGATATGTCACCATCCTTGAATAATAATTTTAAAATACTAATATTTTATTTCTTTTAGTTTTGCACAGAACTGAGAAATAGGCCAGCCTAGCTGACATCCCTCATACCTATCATATTTTACTATCATACCTCATCCTTCAGACCTTTCCCTCATCCCTCATCCTTAATGTATTTTACTTGTCACAACACCTGACAAAATAGTCTTCAAAGAACACTTTATTCTACCTGAACAAAAATGATAATTTAAGTAATCAGTTTATCTCTATGTACAGTGAAATACTAGTATCCTATCCTATAACATTAATCAAATTCTCACTGGCCTCAATAAAAAAGGTTATTCCCATGCAAAGATATCTGTTGCATAGACATACTTTTGGTACCAAACACAGGATGAAGTATACAGATAACATAAGCCACACTTTAGCTATTGAATAAAAAAGGAATTTAATATGGTGTCAGATAGCTATAAATAATTTGAAGGGCTGGGAGAGCAAAGCGTAAACTGAGAAACCAGAAACAACTCCAAGAAAAACAAGGCACCCTGATCCCCAAGGGTCCACTATATCTGCTGATAAATCGTGATTCCGATTTTTGAACTGCTGGCTCCAAGATCAACCAATTTAGTCAAAACTTGGGAATGAGGATGACACGACCATGACAGTTGGTTCTAGGAACATAGCACTTTACTTACTATTTGGGAATCGGGAAGTTGTGTTCCTTAACTTTGGTTCTAGAAAAATACTACCTTAACTATGATCTGGGGAACAGAAACTGCTGCCAAAACTATCTGCTTCAACAAATCCTTCTTTGATCCAATAACTCCTGCTAATACCATACCGTCTAGTGTAGTTATACGCTGCCGCTTCTCTGTCAGCTCCAGGACATGTTCCAAAATGTAGAACACGTATTTTTGAATGAAAGAATCTTAACTGTGTCCAGAACCCTGGCTGCAAAGGAGTCTTAAAAATGTGGTTTATTAGCTTCCCAGACACTTAAATGCCATAAGCCCAAAGGAAATATTGGAATAGATTTGAACTCACAAATTTACCACATGTGCTACAATATTAATGTTACAATATTCAATTGATATAATAAAAGGTAATATTTTGAACACATCTGATATCTCAAAACTGTTATTTTTATTTGTTTCTAGGACACTACTTCTGATTCTTCTCCTTTTATGGCTCATTCTTTCCATTTTCATTAGCTAATTTGTCCTTTTCTTTCAGTTATAGCTTAAAATTAGTTTTCTAGGATTCCAGCTTCATTTTCATTGTTTTTACTAAAGTTTACCAAAATTTTATTTTTATAAATAGGAAAAATTTTCTATATTTATATTTTATTGGTTTATTATATATTTATATAATATGTAAATAATATATTTTACATATTTTGTATTTATATTTTATAATTGCAAATATAAATAAAAATGTCCTTATATTTTATATTTATATTTTAAATATAATATTTTATATAATTTTATAAATTAAATTCTTATATAAAATTTTTTATATTTATATATAATTTTTTTTTCCCCTTTTTGTCTTTTTTACTGACCGGCAATGGGATCGCAACCCTCGGTGTCACTCCCGTACCGGGGACCGGCAACGGGATCGCAACCCTCGGTGTTGCGTCCGCACCGCGCTCAGCCAGTGAGCAGGAACCGGTCTCCACATGGGATCCGAAGCCTCGTTGGGAGTGCCACCGTGCTCCCAAGCGGCACACTCTCCAGTGCACCACCAGGCCAGCCCTATATTTATATATAAATTTTATAATTTATATAATTGTATATTTTATATATTTTATATTATGTTTCAAATTTTATATAAAATATAATATAAAAATTATATTTTGTGCACTTTATATTATATTTAATGTATTTATATTTTTATTTATTATATATTTTTATAATATATTTTATGTATTTTATATATTTTATATATTTTATAATGTATATTTTAATATATATTTTATCTGTTTGTTCTATATTTATATATTATCTGTTTGCGAATCACTATATGGTTTTCTATTCTCCATCAGCCAAGACAATATTGTTCATATTTATGTTCTGTACTTAATATATTCACATTATTTTATATATTTTTTTGTTTTCCAAATATATGACTTATTGACTTATAAAGTGCCATAATACTTTCTTATAAAGCACAT
>NW_007750320.1:0-255 GCF_000696425.1 Galeopterus variegatus | reverse complement strand
TGTCAAAACATTTGGAGCACAGTTGATATCCATGATTATGAATTTATTTAAACTGTTGTGGGATAAACAACAGTGAGTTTTAACTAACACCTAACGAACAAAACAAACAACCAACATAACATTAACAAAACCAAACCGAAGTGGTGGTATAGTTAGACGTGGTCCATGTTAAAGATGGAGAAAATAAGATAATTGCAAGATAAATATAGCAAGAAAGATTGCAAGGTAACATTAATGCTCAGCTGTGATGTTCAT
>NW_007750319.1:9913-10124 GCF_000696425.1 Galeopterus variegatus | reverse complement strand
CACTTTTAGTACTGACAATGCCCTTTAAAGAAAACAATTAATTCTGATATATATTTAACAGGTCCCTTGAGAAACTCCAGGGCACTTGGAATTCCTCAAAGCCATTCCAAGCCAAAAGGTGGGGCTTTTTAACTTTGGAAAATTTTGTCAAGTAACAAAAGGCAAACAGACAGGAAATTCTATGGAGCTTTGCCACACACGTGGGATCCCC
>NW_007750319.1:6526-8061 GCF_000696425.1 Galeopterus variegatus | reverse complement strand
TATAATACAGTATTTTATAATTAAACCCTTTGCTTGTAATTCTTATCTTTTATTTAACTGCGAGATAAAACTGACATTATGTAGCTATTATGTAAAGAAATCACCAGTTACACCTGAAAATGTCTTGTCTAAATCTTCTACTTAGACTAAGTTTTTATTTATCTGCTAATTATTTTTTGGATAATAATATTGACTTTACACAGATAAGTATGGTGTTTAGTTGGAAATAGCTGGTGTAAAGATGTTTAAACTAAATGCAAAAACACCTATATTGAATACCCCCTTTTATTCTGAGTTTCACAAAAGTCTCAGCTTAAAATACTGGTAACGAGTGTGAGCTCTATAGTATTTAGGCATTATATCTAATGTTTTAACATCTTATATTGTCTGTATTGAATTTGCATCNGGCCTTGGTGTTATCAGCACCGCATTCTCCCAAGTGAGCCACGGGCCGGCCCCATATGTTTCTTATCATTACTTTTGCACATATTGTGTACCTTTTATTTTTGATCTAAGCTTTGTATAATGTTTAAATTGCTATAAACTCAGAATAGTGGTATAGTGTAAAAGATTGAGAACCATACATGAAGTCTTTAAAGCAATTATCAGAGAGGTGAAAATATTACTATTGTTACCTGAACCACATTTGGTTTTTAATACCACAGTGTAGCACATGTTTTTATCTTTGGTTTGGTTCAGTTTTTAAAAAAAGGAATAATTTGGTTTTCAAGGTGATGGAGAAAGCAGCAGAACTTTATCCACAAACAATGAAAATACAGTAATCCTGGCTCTGTCACTAATTTTGAGATCTTGTGCTTGTCTCAGTGTGTTAGTGTGTGTGTGTATAACTGATTCAGCAATGTGTAAATAATACCCTGAACCTCAGAATTATTCAACTATTATAAATTTATTTATTTTATTTATTTATTTATTTTCCTTTTTGTCTTTTTTCGTGACCGGCAACGGATCGCAACCCTCAGTGTCGCACCCGTACCGGACCGGGACCGGCAACGGGATCTCAACCCTTGGTGTTGCTCCCGCACCTCGCTCAGCCAGTGAGCGGCCGGTCTGTATGTGGGATCCGAACCCTCGGCTGGAGCGCTGCCACGCTTCCCAAGCGGCGCACTGTAGCAGTGCGCCACCGGGCCGGCCCCAACTATTATAAATTTAGAATATAAGCTCCATTGGGGTTTGTTGGTTTTTGTTCTCCATTCGTTCTAGAGCCTTCAACTGTATGTACCTTGAATTGTGACATCAATATACTGGCTTAATGAAAATAGATATGAATGACACTTATAACCTACCTATTAGTAATATTTTTTTCTGGAATGAAAACATTTTTTGAATAAAAATAAAATTTTATTATCTTGAAGTGTATTGATACCTAAATTTTTCTAGTGACATATTTATAATACAGTATTTTATAATTAAACCCTTTGCTTGTAATTCTTATCTTTTATTTAACTGCAAGATAAAACTGACACTATGTAGCTATTATGTAAAGAAATCGCCAGTTACACCTGAAAATGTCTTGT
>NW_007750319.1:4769-6033 GCF_000696425.1 Galeopterus variegatus | reverse complement strand
AAATATAACTTTCTACACTTATGTATTCTCAAATCCATAGGTTTAAGTGTGTTTGTTGACCACATGTTTTGATTCTCCATAGCAGTCTGGACTTTAACTACCATATTTTAAGGAACATCATTATATTTGGAACAACAAGGAAAGGAAGAAGTATTCCTTTTGAAAAAACACCCATAGGAATACAGAATGACTGGAATTACAAGTGGAAGACACCAAAAGTATGTCAGACAGACAGATTGCTCAAGGGTGAAAAAGATAAGGTAGACCACTGGCAAAGAGGTCCTCTAGGAACTAAGCAGAGCCATGCCTGCCTGGCTCAGCAAGTAAATGATTCTGGAAACAGGGTAACAGACAAATGTGTTTCCAGCATGATTTGCCTTGGGCTGTTCTCAGTGAGTCCAGAGATAGGAAGTGAGTCTCACTTCAGCCAGATATCTAATACTCTACGACTGTGTTTCTCCAGCACATGTGGCAGGGTGGTTAAAACCCTTTTTGCTGGGCCCTGTGCTCAGTTTCTAATTCAGTAGGTCTGGAGTGGGACTTGAGAATTTGCATTTCTAACGTCTTCCTTGGTGATATCAATTATACTTTCACATGCCTCAAGGACCATACTTAATGGTGCCATTTTCACTCTTATGCTTCTACTGCTTTGTTTGTGCTTACGAGACTGGTGACAGTGGACGACAACACCAAATAATGGGTGTGAAGCAGGGACACAGTGAGATAATTCTTCATGAATGCATTGAACCCCTCAGTCTAGTAGCGATTAAACACTGCCCCGGTGCCCACAAGAATCCAATCAAGTTGTGCCATCCCCCTGTCGTCTTTCATTCAGAATGGGTCAGGAAAAAGACTTAGGGGACGCAGAGGATATTCCTTGTGGATCTGACAGAAAAGCGACAAACTAAGTATGCAGAAGTGACGTTAAGTTTCATCATGGGCCGTGGCAGTTGGGAGGAGAACACGTGTTCCATGGAAACGGGCTTTAGGCCCAACATGTAAGGGCTAGAAAGGTAAATACTGAGGAGAGGACGAGGACGGACCACGACTTCTTTTTATACAAAGCAGTGAATGATGGTGTCCTAAAAATTCCTGTGGAGACACATGAGAAGAGAGGTGAATGATCTACAAAGTTAGATGTTGCAGAAAGGTCCACTAAGAGGAGGGGTTGAAAGTCTAGGTTTGGCAGTAAAGGAACTAACGTTGCAAGGAGTTCCGGTGAAGGGTCCTCCTGGGAGGAAGGCGGCTTCGTGCTTAGGAATGA
>NW_007750319.1:2431-2727 GCF_000696425.1 Galeopterus variegatus | reverse complement strand
CCTTGAAGGCATTTCAGTAATCTCAGAGGCTTCATCTTTTATAATAGGCCCAGAGGCCTAGGGAGACAGAATGGTCTTGCAAAACAGGCCAGAGGCACCCTCCACGAGCTCACTGCCCAGGGCCACCTTGGGATGCTGCTTCCAGCACCAGCACCCCAGCTGCTTGAGTTGCTCCAGCCATGGCTAAATTGACCCCAGGTGTGACTGGACACACAGCTTTGGAAAATACAAGGCAGAAGCCTTGGCAGCATCCACGTAGTGGACCATAGAATGCTAGAACTGTGGAGGCTTGGGAA
>NW_007750319.1:0-327 GCF_000696425.1 Galeopterus variegatus | reverse complement strand
TATTCATCATCAGGGTATGTCCTAAGTATACTTTGCAGGACAAGTGAAGTTGCCAGAAAAATAGAGGGGAATATATGGTCCTGGACACAAGGCATGGTTTTCGTTTTTATTTTTGTTGTCCACCAAAAATAGTGTGAAACTCTATGAAGATGGAAGAATCACAGCTAGAAGAGGGGCCAGAGGATGAAAATGGAAGTTTGAGTAGTTAAAATTTTTGGAACAGGTAAAATAAAATCAAACAGATTTTGTTGGTGGTAATGTATTGGTGGCTTAAAAAAATCAGTCATGTGCTACTTAGTCCTTGACTTTACAGATGAGAGGCATGGA
>NW_007750318.1:0-10125 GCF_000696425.1 Galeopterus variegatus | reverse complement strand
ACTATTAGAGCTTCTTTTTTTAAAAAGTGATTCAAATAAATTACAAATATTCACTTAATCAAACTAACCATGATGATTTAGACCACATGATTGTGGTCCAGAGGGAATTTTATATCCAAAAGCTAAGGAGAAACTATTCCATTGCAAAAATGGTACAGGTCCCTTTTATCCTCCATTCTACTTCTCCTAGCGTAACATTGATACAATACTGTTAACTAATTTAGAGACATCATTCAAATTTCACCAGTTTTCCCAGTAATGTCCTTTTTCTGGTCTAGGATCTTTAGGATCACACAATTATGTCTTACTCCCGTCTAACGTGTAACCATTCTTTAACCTTTTTTTAAAAAAAATCTTTCCTGACCTTTACACTTTGAGGGGTACAATTTTTTATCCACTGTTTTGTAGAATACTTCTCAGTTTTGCTTTTCCTGATGTTTTTTCATGATTGGGTTGAGGTTGTAAATTTTTATCAAGAATGCCACAAAAGTGATGATGTGCCCTTCATAATGTATCCCATGAAGAGGTGCATGGTGTCAACATGACTTCCATTGGTGGTGTTAACTGTGATCACCCTTTCAAGGTGGTGTCTGTTAGATTTCTCCACTAAGAAGTTATGATTTGCCCTTTGTAATTAATGAGTATCTTTGTAATTAATAAGTCATTTTGTTTTTTTAAGGTTTTATGCTTTCTTAAATTGATAGTCAAGGTTGGAGCAAGTGTCATTCACAGAGGGTTGCAAAGTGTCCTGTCCTGCTGGGAAGAAACGGTGCCCTAGAAAATGATGGAGTCATTATTTAAGTGTTTGAATAGATTTCTCTCAATCCATGCTGAAATGAATTTCCTGACATTACATTGCAGGATTTTAAGTCCTTCCTCCAGGCAAATCTCATAGTTACTAGCAAAAATGAAAGTGTGAAATGCTTTTTAATGTATATTTAACAACACATAGTCTGGTGATTACTGATGTGTATTCTCTGTGGACTCTCTTTGCTATCAGAGGAGGATGCTAAGAGACAAGTTTTTACACATTTACTCTATCTAAATCTATCACGTTTACTTTTAAAATATCTATGACTGTCATTTATAACAAGATCATGAAAAGTCAAATACTTTAAGTCTAACTCAAACTTTAAATCATAGTATTACAACCAATTTTCAGGAAAAGCACAATTACCTTTTGCAAGTGATGTTTTCCTTACTCTACCTTATGAAATTGACTATTACTAGATTATACTAAAATATAGCCATTTAAAGAAGAAAAGATACAGCTTAGTAATGGGAGTACAAAGGGTACTGCTACTTTATTCATATTTTTGATTCAGAAATTCATATAACTCCTATTTAAAGGAATTTTCATCATTGAATCCAGTGTTATGTCTGCTTGTGTTGAAGAAGTAAATTTTGCAAAATGTATTTAATTCCTTCCTATGGTGTTACTATTTAATAAGAATTAAGGTACCATTTTTTGCATTTATACTGGGTTGCACAGCAAGAGTTCACATCTTATACTAATATATGCTAAATAGTTGCATAGTATATAGATCATTGTTAAAATAGCAGTTCTGAAAGCATTTTAGATCACAGAGCCCCAGTGGTCTACATTTTGTTTGCTTTGACATTATTAAACTCAATCTGTTTCTCTAACTGTGACTCTAATTACTACATTTGCATGGCAGAAAAGTTTGCTTTGTGGGTTGACTTTTATTAACAGTGCTTGCATGTTGTTTTCTGCTCTCGCTCTCAGTGTTTCATGAGCAGACAGAGCACCTTCAGTTGCATTGGATAATTATGCACGATCAATAAGTTTTTGTGTTTGTCTTTGTTGTTTCTTTGATGTGGCCTCTAGGATGCTGCCGGCAAGGTGCTGGACCGCTGGGCCATCATGTCTCGAGAAGAAGAAATCATCACCCTTCAGCAGTTTCTGCGGTTTGGAGAAACCAAATCCATTGTGGAGCTGATGGCAATTCAGGAGAAAGAAGGGCAGGCTGTGGCCGTGCCATCTTCAAAGACAGACTCAGATATAAGGACTTTCATTGAGAGCAATAATCGTACCAGGAGTCCCAGCCTCCTTGCTCACTTAGAGAACAGCAATCCTTCCAGCATTCACCACTTCGAAAACATCCCAAACAGCCTTGCGTTTCTGCTTCCATTCCAGTACATAAACCCTGTCTCAGCCCCGCTGCTTGGGTTGCCTCCAAACGGGCTACTGTTAGAGCAACCAGGACTGAGGCTGCGGGAACCAAGCCTTTCAACCCAGAATGAATATAATGAAAGCAGCGAATCTGAAGTATCTCCCACACCTTATAAGAATGATCAGACACCCAATAGAAATGCCCTGACCAGCATTACTAATGTGGAGCCCAAAACCGAGCCAGCCTGTGTCTCCCCCATTCAAAATTCTGCCCCAGTTAGTGATCTAACCAAAACTGAACACCCAAAAAGCTCATTCCGGATTCACCGGATGAGAAGGATGGGGTCAGCCTCTAGGAAAGGAAGAGTGTTCTGTAATGCATGTGGGAAGACATTCTATGACAAAGGTACTCTCAAAATTCATTATAATGCTGTTCATCTGAAGATCAAACATCGATGCACCATTGAAGGTTGCAACATGGTCTTTAGCTCCCTCCGAAGCCGTAATCGCCACAGTGCAAACCCCAACCCTCGCCTTCACATGCCTATGCTAAGGAATAACCGAGACAAAGATTTAATTCGGGCCACATCAGGAGCTGCCACCCCTGTTATAGCAAGTACAAAGTCAAATCTTGCACTCACAAGCCCTGGCCGGCCCCCAATGGGTTTTACCACTCCCCCACTAGACCCTGTCTTACAGAATCCTCTCCCTAGTCAGCTGGTGTTTTCTGGGCTCAAGACTGTACAACCAGTTCCTCCATTTTATAGAAGTTTACTCACTCCAGGGGAAATGGTGAGTCCTCCAACCTCACTCCCAACCAGTCCCATCATTCCAACCAGTGGTACCATAGAGCAGCACCCCCCACCACCCTCTGAGCCAGTAGTGCCAGCAGTGATGATGGCTACCCATGAGCCCATTGTTGACCTGGCACCCAAGAAAAAGCCCAGGAAGTCAAGCATGCCTGTGAAGATTGAGAAGGAAATTATTGATACTGCTGATGAGTTTGATGATGAAGAGGATGACCCCAATGATGGTGGAGCTATGGTCAATGACATGAGCCATGACAATCATTGCCACTCCCAAGAGGAGATGAGCCCAGGCATGTCTGTGAAGGACTTTTCAAAGCATAACAGGACCCGGTGCATTTCAAGGACTGAAATAAGAAGGGCCGACAGCATGACTTCTGAGGACCAAGAGCCTGAGCGGGACTATGAGAATGAGTCTGAGTCTTCAGAGCCCAAATTGGGTGAGGAATCCATGGAAGGGGATGAGCACATTCACAGTGAAATGAGTGAAAAGGTCCTGATGAACAGTGACAGGCCTGATGAGAACCACAGTGAGCCCTCTCACCAGGACATCATCAAGGTGAAGGAAGAATTTACAGATCCCACTTATGACATGTTTTACATGAGCCAATATGGACTGTACAACGGAGGCGGGGCCAGCATGGCTGCCCTGCATGAAAGTTTTACATCATCTCTGAATTATGGCAGCCCTCAGAAGTTCTCCCCAGAAGGTGACCTGTGTTCTAGCCCAGACCCCAAAATCTGTTATGTGTGCAAGAAAAGTTTCAAAAGCTCCTACAGTGTGAAGCTTCACTACAGGAACGTTCACTTGAAAGAGATGCACGTCTGCACGGTGGCTGGCTGCAATGCTGCCTTCCCCTCACGCCGAAGCAGAGACAGGTCAGTAAATCTCCATTGGCTGCTCCTGCTGGGGGTGGGGGAGTGCTAGTTTCAGTCATATTAGACTTAGCATTAAAAAATCCAAATTAGATGTTTTTGATGCCCTGTAAAGATTGTTCACAGTGACCACGTGATAACTAAGCTGCCATGCTCATGAAGGATTGTCGCAGTTGGTGCTTGTTATGATTAAGCATGCAGAATCATATGCCATCTTATCCAGTAATGCACGCCATTTTTCTCTGTGCACTGTGTATATGTGTGTGTGTATGTGTTTCCCTGCATCTAGGTGTGAGTAAGTTAACTATGTACACAGTTTCCTGCTTCCTCATGAACCTTCACTTAGAAGCCTCAGCTTCTGTGTGTATATATATATATATATATATATGTGTGTGTGTGTGTGTATATATATATATATATATATATATATTTCTGCTTTGCCTTGTGGCTTTTTAATTAAATCAATATATTATCTTCATACACACATATTTATCCAATATAGAAACAGAAATTTACGGATGGAAAGAACCATAGGTCCAGGACATCGAGACAGCCTGCATCTCCGTAGGTATAAACAGAAATGTTATCATTCCTTACAAGAGTATTTAGTGGGTCCTTGAATTCTTTAAGAATCATGAAAATGTGAGAAGAAAATGGAATCAAAGTAATTGTTGATCTGGGGAAATGGTGTGGGGCTATGGGTTTCTTTATTTTAAATTCAAAATGACTTTGAACCATCTCTAAAATATAGTCTACCATGGGAATTATGCACAGAAGGGGAGGCATGCATATACTTTTAGGATCAGTTAGAATATATGATGTCCAGTCTCAGATGACATCACACTCTAGCTATGTAGCTGCAGCTCTGAAACAGTTTGGTCTTAAACAGAAGCAGCTGGTCCTGAACCTACAATGTTCTTTATTAATCCTAAAAAAAAAAAAATCTAATATAAATGGAATGTGTCAAGGTGGTGGCAGTGGTGGGGTAGTAACACAGTTGGAGATAAGCTTGTGAGCAGATCATTTACATAATATACCAGTCCAACTCAGGTTACACACCAGTTTAGGTATTCCCACTATATCAAATGTGGTTTTTGGTTCTACATTGTCTTTTAAAAATATTTTCAGAGAAAATTGTATTACATAGTAAAAATCAATATATGTGGAAGAAACAAAATTAATTAGGAAGTTCCCAAGTGGCCACCACCAAAATTCTAGTACTTATCAATTGGGTAAAGTTCTTTGACAAAGTAACATGTAATAAAAGTACCACAGAGAAGCAGTCAACCTGTCTCTACAATATTCTGCTTTGTCTTCATATTTGAAAGATTAATACTTTTTAAAATAAAAGTTTAAAAATATATTTTCCTTTCTGCAGAAATAAAAGGTGCCCAATCTATAAAAAGCAAATTCTCTAAGAAAAATAAGTGGCTTTCTTGTACAACTCGAAACATGCTTTGAGGAGAAATCTGTCTTAAAGATTTTCCCACCCCCATTTACCTTGTTCTACAAAACTTGTTTATAGTCACGAAGTTTTCAGTTCCAAGTTATTTATTGACAGTCCCAGAATACGTCAGATAAGATAGCTGTACTTAAAATAATAAAATAAAATACTATACCCAACCTCCCACAAGTTCGTAAGTAATATTCATTCTTTGAAATTTGAAATAGTACACTACTGATAATGAGGTTAATGCACTGAATTTTTTTTTTAACGAAAATAAAAGACTCATGAAAACCTGCATTAAATATTTATGGAAATGGAGTGTTTGAAGACAAGCCAAAATTTAAGCTTATTTGCATGAATTCCTCTCACAGTTTTAGTTGGTTTGCTGAATTATTGCAAGTCATAACACTGGAATAAATAGCTGTGGGACCAAAAGGCTTCATACCCAAAGCTTGGTGCTTTCATTTATGTCAAACCACTAGAAAACGCAAGTGCTGGTGTGTTTATGTCCTAACACATAAAGGGGGACTATCAGTTTGAGGAAAAACATTTGATAGCAGGAGAAAATTTCAATCCATTTTTATTCAAAGGATTAGGAGCTTAATGAGTGACTGCCAATATAGAAGTGTAGACCAGTGTCTAGGATAACCAGGATATATTAGGTAGGAAGCATAGTACAAATATGCTCTCATTTATGTTTGGTCACACAGGAAATAGCAAACTTTTTAGAAGACACTTGATTTGTTGCATTTGGGTGAAATATCACATCATACCTAGTCCTTTTAATTTTAGAGTTTTGTCACACATGACAAAAGAAA
Organism: Galeopterus variegatus; assembly: GCF_000696425.1. Lineage (NCBI taxonomy): Eukaryota > Metazoa > Chordata > Mammalia > Dermoptera > Cynocephalidae > Galeopterus > Galeopterus variegatus. Next base: position 4,044 of record NW_007750318.1, on the reverse strand, counting down.
AACAGCAAATTGAAAAAATATTGTAGAATGAAAATTTTGATTCTCACTTGAAATTTTTCTTTTTAAAAATACAGGAATCTTTTAATACCAGGTTAAAAGCAGAAACTTTAATACTTTAGTTTTGACATTTTTTTTTTCTTAAGAAGTAAAGTGTTCACCCTGCTGAGTCTATGACTTGAATCAATATAATAACACAAGTTTAGCTACCACCAAATAACTAGAAACAGCAATGCCATAGGGGTACCAGCCTCTTCCCTCATCTCAGTAGGGTAAACTATGAAACAGAGTTGTGCTCTTGTTTTAGCCTTTGTTATTTCATCAACTAATGTCAGCCTGTGATGTAATCTCTTTATTCACTAATCTATCCCTTTAGACTTATCTTCTCCTCTGTCTTCACTTTTACTGTATTAGTCACGCGAACCCCAGGAAGTTTGTGACCCTAGTTTTTCCCTCTTCAATTCACTGTGAATCTAAGACAAGTTCTCTTACCTTTCTATTAAGCCAACAGACCTTCCCGAACAGAAATCCTTCTTTGTCATTAATCCTGCTGTCCTCAGGCCCAATTCATTTCTCTCCCCAGAGCTGCAGTTTCATCCATCCTTGACTCCACAATGTCTTCCTTGTGCAAATAAGGCATTAGAGGGGATTTTGAGTGGGGGCTGAAGTGTGCAAGTCTGCAGGGTTTCTAGGATGCCTGTGATAAAGCTAACAGAATCATACTCTTCTTCTGTTTGTAAAAGCAGGCTTGTCAACTTTATGATTAGAACACCTTACAGGAACTATATACAGGTCTTCCTGGGTTTCTTACAAGATGGTTATACATGAGAGAGTTGCATTTTTAGCCTCCAGATAGGCATATTAGTAAGATGGAAGTAGAAAGATGTTAAGTACTTTATTTTAGGTTTGGCAGTTCGTTTGCAAAGATTCCCAGGTCTTTGCTTATGGTCCTTCTAGATTTTATAAGATTAAATTGAAGACTTTTTGAAAAGCAAGAATGTTCTTTGTCTAAAGTGACAAAGAGGTAGGAAAGAGAGAGAGACACATGCAAGGTTTGTTAGGGCTGTGGATTCTAAGCAACAGTGTCAAAGGTATCAATTTCTGTATAGTTGTGAGTGTGTATTTAATAAATTCAAAAGCCAGGAGGACCATTCCACATTAATGACAAAGATCAAGCTAATATACACAAAGTCCAGTTCATCCCAGTCACTAGGTAGCTGTTAGAATGATTTTTATTCTGAGTGATAGATATGGAATGTAAATAATGTTCTCTGTAAAGAACTCTGGTACTCCAAAGTGATTGCTAAAGTGTTCAAGTATACACTGATAACATTGTGTAGTGTTAAATTTTAGAAGTCTGTAAACACTCTTCCTTCCTTCTTGTTTATACCTTGATTTTTCTGCTGCTGAGATGCTGTTCTGTTAGGGAACAGGAGGCTAGCCGTCCATTTTGAAGTATACATATGAAATCTTCCCTAGGATGAAGAAATTCTAACTAACTGGCCTGGAACCTACTATCTTCATAAAGGAAATTTTCTTGAAGACAGCATCATAGTCAGAATTAGCTGGGCTTAGTTTACCTTCTATAGTTTCTCATCCTCTGACTTGATTTTTGATCCCCAGTAGGGCTGAGTGCCCATGGATTTAAGGGAAGCCCATTTATAAATTAAATTTGATTTTTATTCAGGAAAAATACCCAAACAAATTAATCCCCTTCTTGTACTCTTCCATAACATTTTTATCATTTGCTAATATGTTAAAATTTATCTATATCTATTTTAGTTGATTGGCTATTTTAAAACTCCCTATTCATTTTAAAAGAATGCTTAGTACTTAGAAACTAGATGATCTGTATAGAAAGAAATATTAGTCTTTTTTTTTCCCTCTCTACATGAGTTTTGCCATCTTTGTTCCTCTCTTCTCAGGGTGGTGGTCACTAATTGTCAAAGTTTGTCTTAAATTTTATCACAAAGGTAAGCATGTATATTTGACTTCAAAGTATAGGGAGGGTGATTCAACCACATGAATAAATTTAAAAACAAAATAATATTTGCTTAGGGTGGTTTATAAATAAATATGAGGCAACCACTGGTTTCAAATGTGAACTTTCTCTTTGATTGCTAGTTAAATCAGTCCAGATTTAAACATGTAGTCTTCTTAATTTGTACAGAGTAAGACATCTTTATTTGGTTTATTCAAACCTGCTGATGTCTCCAGAACTGAATTTGTCCTATACAGGCCTCTGGGTAGCTATAGCTAAAAAGCAGAGAGATATAGTTTTTGCTTGCCTGATTACCTGACTTCCACCGCTGTACAGGTGTGCAGGAATAAATTAACAAGAGCAACCTCTGAAGTGCCGCTGCATACATTAACAGCAGAAGTGAAGATGTGAAAACATGCTACCTGCCTCCTGTTATCACCTTCTCAGCATAGCAACATCCATTTTTTCCATCACTCTCTATGTTTGGAAACTTATAGAGAATTTTTCTATAGAGACCTTTTCAGTAAAATACACATGATTTCACCAGGCAGTACCTCCAAGAAATGTGCCACTTAGCACCAATTCAAGAAAACTATTAGTATATTTGCCTTAATAAAATTAGTTGTCAAATAGTGTGTTAATCCTCTCCACCTAAAAGAAGAGAACCTTGTAAGGCATCATCTGTTTCATTTCCTACATTTTTGCCAATCAAACTACTATTCTTCATTTCCAAAATTTTTTAATAAAGAGAAGTTGTGCAGGTCCTCCTTCTGACTTTTAAACGTTGAGATTTTTTTCTGTATTTGGTTTCACAATAGAGCCAGCAGATCAATAGACCTTTGTACTTATCTCCATTACTTCCCATCAAAAGCAAACAAACAAAATAAATCCCCCTCCTGAGTAATTGCTAGTTGTGTCCTTCTCAAGCAAAACTTTGGTAGTAAGATAAACTTTGGTGTCATTCCTGTCCCTGGGGTTCTTTTTATATACTGGGAGAAGAGCAATGAGCAAAACGGTCTCCTTGTATCACGGGGAGAGACTCTGTCAAGCCTAAAGTGAGTCTTGGATCTTCCTAATGACCTCCTGCTAGCCCAGCTGGATGCAAGACAAGCTCATTTAAGCCTCTGCTGACCTTTCACTCCTCAACTACAAGAACTACAGCAGTCACTTCCACTGTCTTCAAAACTGCGTACCAAATAGACAACAAAGCTGATGAATGAGTTCCCTTTCATGATGCAAAGAGATTTTTACAAATTTCTGTTGATGGAAGTTAATATTAAATCTCTTGTGGCTTTATAACTTCTATTGCACACGCAAAATGCTTCTATATAGCTCTTATTCTTAAATTTCCTAGAAGGGAACAGGCTACTACTTTCACCAGCATTATATTGAAAATTCAGGCAAAAATATCAGTAGAGCAGAACGCACATACTGAGTGCACAAGTGGTATTTTTCATGGTGGCACCACTTTGAAAGGGCCGTCCTCCTGATTTTCACCTCCCTCTGGTCCACCTGAATTTGTCTGACCCTCTGATAGGCTTTATTGGTTGTCTTTCTTGTACATAGTCATTCAAGGTAATCGTTTTTGTAGACAATCATTTCTTATTTAAAAAAAACACATACATTTTCTGCCAGGAAGAGGGTGGAAAGACTGCAGACATACATTAACATTCACTTGTGTAACCCTGGCAAAATCGGTTCTCTCTTAGGTGGAAGGCTTCCCAGCAACTCTTTTACTGTAAGTGATTGATCATTTGTTGTTAAGAGGAGAGGAGGGGGACTTTTCTTTTTCTGTTTGTTTCATACTGAAGGTTGAGCTATAAAGCATATTTTTTCTTTTTTAAAGCCTTTCCAGAAATAATGTTTTTGCCATAAGACTCCTGCGAGCTTCAAATAAATGAATGTGGCAGAATATGAAAGGAGTTTACACTTGCCAAAAAATTACAGTGTCATAAAAAAGGGATTCAGCAACTTTGATTCCTGAGTGCCCAGATGTGTGTGAGAGAGAGAAAGGCCAGCTAAGACAGAGGAAGAAAGAATACTTTTTAGGAAAGGACAATTCTTCT
>NW_007750317.1:9911-10127 GCF_000696425.1 Galeopterus variegatus | reverse complement strand
AGGCATTTCTCAAATGAGAAAATCAGCTGAGTAGACATTTATCAAAAGAAGATATACAAATATAATTTTCTTTTTTCAGTGCTTCAATGATGCATAACCACCACCTCCCATCCAACTTTGAGGTCTTGTAATTACCATTGCCAACTTATTCCTTAAATGTTAGAAATATTGCATATTTCTGTTATATCCAATAATAAGCTATTACATATTATATTA
>NW_007750317.1:6070-6724 GCF_000696425.1 Galeopterus variegatus | reverse complement strand
CAGAGCATAAAAGAAATATTTTTGTGGAAGTTCAGGTTTATAAAATTAACACCGGAATCACTCACTCCTACGTTTATGACATGTAATTATTGATTTTCGTCATTCTCTAAATTCTCTTACTGCCTATTCCCATCAGCTAAACAGTCATTTAAATAAAATCTTTTTTGGCTACATTTCTTATAATAACATAAGCCACACACACACACACACACCCCACACACACACATATAATTTTTCCCCTTTAAGATATATTACTTTATGCACACATTATTGTGATAAAACTTCAAAAAACATATTTAACATGCCTACTCTAGAATTTACTTATATGTAAAAATTAATTATCTGCTTGTTCTTCTGATATAATTTTAGCTTTAGGCAAAGAAGGCTGCCTTAAAATATTTTTCATCATAGGTTTTTAAAAATAAAATTGATTTATTTTATTATTTAGATCAATTTTATGTTAGCAGAAAAAATTTAGTAGAAAGTACAATATTTAAATAAGAATGAATGTTGTGTTGAATTTTTGGCCACTTATCAAACTGATGTTTGTTTAAAGTGCACCCTATGATTTAGAGCAGAGTTCTCAACCTTGTTACTACTGACATTTTGGATAGATAATTCATTGTTGTAGGAAACCATCTTGCGCATTGTAAG
>NW_007750317.1:3912-4411 GCF_000696425.1 Galeopterus variegatus | reverse complement strand
AGAAATGACAAAGCTCTGTGTCATAAAATCTAAACAACCACTCCTACATTGCTTGCCAGAGAGAATACTAGGAGTAATGTGTATACAGAGAACAAAGTTAAGCAACCATGCTATAAAATAAACCTCAATTTTATTCTCAGTCTTTAGTGCTGAACGTTAATAAATAAGACTGAATGAATGAAAAACCGCTGCCTTGGCTAGAGTTTAGTCTTGTGCGTAGAACAGAAGTAAACTCTACCAGTGCCTGTCCTTGCTTCTTGGCTGTCTTCATTCTACTAATCCTTTAGCCAGAAAGACCAAAAACAAAAACAAAAACAAAATCAAAACAAAAAAAAGTTGAAAGTGAGTATCAGTATTAAAAAAATCAAGCTTAATTATAAAATGCCTTCCCAACACACTAAGCACTGACTCCTTAAGAAATGTGTCATTATCATTACGACATGTCTCTGTTTATGTTTAGAAACACTTTTTTACCTAAAGTCTAGTCTTAGATTAGTTC
>NW_007750317.1:1135-2274 GCF_000696425.1 Galeopterus variegatus | reverse complement strand
GTCCTGCAATGTGATGATTTCTATTCTTCTGGGTATTTATCCAGCAGTGGAACAGCTGGATTGTATGGTAGTTCTATGTGTAGTTGTGTGAGAAAACTCCACACAATTTTTCATGTCTGCACCAATTTATCGTCAGTCCCATCAACAATGTATGAGGCTTCCTCTTTCTCCACATCCTTGTCGGCATTTATTAGTCTCTGTCTTTTTGATAATAGCCAGTCTAACTGGGGTGAGATGGTATCTCAGTGTGATTTTGATTTGCATTTCTCTGATGATTAGTGATGTTAAGTATTTTTTAATGTCTGTTGGCCATTTATGTATCTTTCTTTGAGAAGTGCCTATTCAGCTCCTTTGCCCATTTTTTAATCAGGTTTTTTTTTATTGATAAGTTGTTTGTGTTCCTTGTATATTCTGAAATTAATATAGTCAGATGCAGAGCTTGCAAATATTTTCTCCCACTCTGTAGGTTGTCTTTTTCTTCCATTAATTGTCTCTTTTGCTGTGCAGAAACTTTGTCAGTTTGATATAATCCCGTTTGTTTATTTTGAGTTTGTTATATTCACTTTTTAAATTGCTATATCTCATTTACTTTATTTGTATCTACGGATTGAAGTTACCGTCTAATGGTATCTTCTTAGTCCAATACATCTTTGCTCCCACCTATCTCCTTTGCTCAATTACTGACAATATACAAATATTGCATTGTGTATATCAGAGACCAACAATATAATTATATATACACGATTTTATACAATTACTTTTGAAATCAATAAAAGGAATAACTATGATTTTATACTATATTTTATAATTTCATATTTGCCTTTACTGGATTTCTTTTTTTTTTTCTTTCAGTTTTATGTATATATATTTTTGTGGGGTACAATCTGTTGTTTCAATACATGAGTACACTGCACAACGAATCACTTAGGGTACAGAGTATAGATTTGTACCCTTTAGTCCATCCCTTCTCTTCCCCCCAACTCTGCTCCCATCCTGGCCTCTAGTAACCATTATTATTCTATTCTCTGCTTCTGTGAGAATAACTGTTTTTGTTTATTTTTTTTGTTTTAACATTTAACCAACTGAACTAACCTACCATCCTGCCTTTACTGTTTTTTTGTTTGTTTGTTTGTTTGTTT
>NW_007750317.1:0-718 GCF_000696425.1 Galeopterus variegatus | reverse complement strand
AAAAAAATTCAGAGTCATTGTAGTAAAATGAAACAAAAAATATTTTGTCTGTTGTTCTAGCATTTGTTTTCTCTTTTTATTCCATTGCTGCAGTTAATATTATAATTTCTGGCTAAGAACAATAATGTTTTTCTAGACCATGCCTTGTATCTGATTTAGATGATACCACATTACATGGATTAGTCAAGGGAATTGGTAGTTAAATTATAAATTATTCCAGTTTTAACATTTGATAGTAAATTTTTTATCCTGATATTGTGGATGCAGTGCTCTTCTTAGTAAATTTTTATTTTAAATTAACTAATTTATTTAGGTTTCATAACATATATTTTCAGTAAATTCACTGTGACTATATTTATTTTACAAAGGAGAAAGCAGAGGAAAGTTAAGTAACAGCTAATAGTTGGGGAATCTGGAATCCAAACCTTGAGAGCCTTGCTTCAGAGTTTGTTATTCAAATATAGAGTTAAAAAATGAAAAAAAGAAAGAATGAGAGAGGAGAAGGAAGGAAGGAAAGAAGGGAAAGGGAGTAAGGAGAAAAGGGAAAAAGGCATGAATGAAACAAGAAGAAAGGAAAGCAGGTATACAAGTTTTAAAAAATGGAACTAATAAAAAATATTAAAACCGGCACATGTAAAATATCCTTAAAATAATTTCAACAAAATAAGTAGATATTCAGTCAATATAAATACAATTGAAAATTGACAAGCAAACTTTT
>NW_007750316.1:2224-10128 GCF_000696425.1 Galeopterus variegatus | reverse complement strand
CAACTGGCCATCCCTATATGGGATCCAAACCCTTGGCCCTAGTGCTATCAACACCACACTCTCCCGAGTGAGCCACGGGCTGGCCCAAGAAAATCACATTTAAAAAATATTCCTTTCACTGAAGATATCAATCAAGCTAAAAGTGGCTGGAAATCATGATTTTGAGTATCTGTTGACTTTAATGTTTATTGACAGTTCAGAGAACTGCTGTGCATCCACATTTCTTTGTAGGGCCATTAAGAGAAGGGATCAGATTTTCCTTTCCAATAATGCCATTAGATATCCAAGACATCAACATTCCCAAGTGAGCCACTTTGATAAGAATAACGATTGCTGGACAAGCTGACAAAAGAAGACCAAGCAACACTCCTACTGTGATCTTAAGAGAGGTACTCAAACAGAGAGCATGAGAAACATTTATCTATACCTCTTCCTCAAAAAAGTTTGAGGCTGCTGGCAAGAATATGTGCAACACCACAAGACAGAAATAGATACAGAGTTCAAGGTGAAGGGAAAATAAACCCAGGAGTAGAGTTATTCCACAGAAATGAGAACTGGAAAGTGAGATCCTGCAAAACTGCCCTTGTGGAAGCAAACTTGACTTAGAACTTCTCAGTCAACATAAAAGGAAATACAATTACAAAACTGAGTGTTCTTTAGAGTAAAACCAAGTCCTGGGCTCAGCAGAAGTTCTGTTTTTCCCAGCCCTAAGGCCGGAGGGAGCTTCCTCATGTAGGAAGGGTCACACCCTATGTACAATGCCGGGTCAAATGATCACCTGGGCTGGAGTACCCTGGTGCAGGCCGGAATTCTACAAGGACAAATAGCTATGTGTTTTTTTAACAATAAATTTTAATATGTTGCTGACCATGCCTATATTAAGCACTTCAAGTGCAGATGCTGCATAAACGTGCCCTGCCATCTCCTTCACATACATTTGAACTTCTTTACAAAGGAGTCACTGATTAGGAAAGTTGTAACTCTGCACTAGTATTCTTTTGGAAATTCAAGTCTGCTCATGTCCATTCATATAAAATTATACAAACAACCTGCATACACATCACGTTCAAACAAACGCCCGGTCAGGAGCAGGTACAACTAGTTGGCATACACTCTCACCATGATCTAATAGCCAGCTGTACAATAACAAACTGCCTATCAAGGTTGAATCATGGCAAAGTGACATCACTGACTAGTACTGATTCCATGTTTTAGATGCTCCTGGTCTGACATTTAGATTTATTATGAGGCATGTAAATAGCTGCATTATTAGGAGTTCAAACAAAAAAATTCTGGTTACTTCTAGCTTCTAGATCAGATTTACTCAAGAGGATACTAAGATAAAATGAGCTATTAAAAATTACCTTTTGCAACTATTTATGAATGTGAATAAGGATTTCCCACATGCTGTCCAAACAAAATGAAATACAAAAGTAAATCAGATATGTTAAATTAGATGCTATTGATACAGTTCTGCAACTATTATCCAGGAGCCCTGATCTCAAATTTTCGAGTTCATCAAAACTACCTTACACTTCTCCCTGATGAACTTTGTAAACATTGCAAATTTGTACTTATAAAACATATAATTAAACAAGTACTACTTTTAAACATTTGTATATGTAGTTCTGTTTAAGGGTCATTTGGTTAAAGGGCTTTTCCACTTAATTTTTTAAAAAGCAAGCCTGCTGAGGTAGGTTTGTTACAGGTGTGAGGAGATACTGGTTCCATCAACCTTTGGAGACTGGGTGGGGCCTGTCACTTCCAGCAATGAGCAGCTTTATCCATTGGTAGCAATCCAATATAATGTAGTACGATACCAATATAATGTAATACAAATATTATTGTTTTCTCTGTGTGCCATGACAAAGAAGGAAGCTCTGCAATGAACAAAAAAGCTCCAAATCCTTCAGGCAATTCTCTATATCTGATTTCTTACAACAGCTTTTGACAAGAGCTGGGCAGTGGAGAGGACAAAGTTAAGTTCTTTGGCAAAAAACGGAAGTACAGATTTTCATACCCATGGTTAAGGGCAGAGCTGAGGATAGAGTTTACATTCACTCATGAAAAGTAAAGAGGCAAATCAAGATTGGTAGGTGTTTCAGGAGACACGGGATCTACTCCCAGGCTTGCCACTTCCTAGTTTTGTGACTCCAAGAAGGTCTTTTAACCCTCTCTGAGCCATAGCTTTCTCAATTACAACATGAAAGAACTAAAACAGAAGCTCTTAACTGGGACTGAACATCAGAATCTCTTGGGAAGCTTTTAAAAATACATAATGATAGCAATAACATTAATATGTGCCAAGAAATGTTCGGAGGACTTTACATTAACCTACTGAGTCCCTACAAGAACCCTGTGTTGTAGATACTATTATTATCCTAATTTTACAGGTGAGGAAACTGGGGCACAGAGAGATTGAGAAATTTGTTCCAGCAAGAGGCAGAGCCAGGTGGAAAGCTCTGCAGGACAATTGCATATTACACTGCTGCTCTCCATTTATCTTTCTCAATCTTCTGACTCAGAATCTACAGAAGGGCCTGGACATGCAAATTTTAATTCTGGTGAGCACTCCTTGTTAATAGCCACTTGACTAGAAGAGATGTAAAGTTCTGTAATTCAGACTAGAGATGAAAAAAGTTCAATAAACTCTTTAATTAAGTAAATGCTCGAGTTCTTTCACCTAAAAAAACTGAGCCAAAATTAAGTAAGTATGGCTTTTAACAGCTAAATGCATGGTATGAAACTAAGAATAATGAATAAAGGAGACATATTAAAAATCTAAGAAACAAAATATTGTCCAGCCAGCTACAAAGGGCCATTGAAGTAGTTAAAGTATTGCACCAAAATCTATGCCTTATATTAGGGGGCAGTGATAATAATTTCATAATGTATGGCCTAGATTTGGAGATGAAGACAAAACATTTTGGAAAAACCTTTGGAAAGAACCAGTACTCCTGTCCAAATGGGCTACCAGGCCCAATTTGCTTCTAGGACCACAAATGACTCTGCCTCTTTGTTTCGTCTTTAAAGAAACAGTCCTTAGGCTATAGGAAAGTGTCTTTTGGAAATGTGGAAATTTAAAACTGTGCTTGTAAATGCTGATGCTAAAAATATGGTCGTCTCCCATTCAGATTCCCTCACTGACATGTGACATTTAACAGAAGCAGGAAGATACTATGCCTTAAAGAGAAAATGAGGAAGACAAGTGGTCCTGGCCCTTACAAGCAGTTAGGAAAGCGTAAGCCTGGCATGGCCAGGTGAGGGAGTGCATAGATGGCCAGGAGGAGGGTCCGTGTCCCCTGGCAGAGCCATGAACTTGGTCAGGATTGTTTGCGTTGAGACTACTTCCTTGCTAATTCTAGATCCCCCATATATGGAGACTCATCTCTCCTCCCACTCAGTCCCATGGCTCTCTTACAAAATCTCTTCTCGAAAGTCTCCAATCTGAAGCCAAATGAGTCTAATCAAGGAAGCTGCAAAAGCACTTTATTAAACAAAAACCAACTTTTAAGAAAGTTTAAACCCCTAAGACTTAAAATTAAAAAAAAAAATTAGGTGTCAGAGAAATATATAGATCTTATCATTATTGACCATAAAGACTATCTTGACTGAAAGTTTCTAATACACTGTAAATGGCCAGTGAGTAATAAATGAGTAAATCACCTATTTCTGCCAACAAACATAAAGTTTAATTACTAGTCTCTCTTCTGCATTGAAGATTCACCAGTCTGGAACTAATGCATTACTTATTTCCATTTAATAGCCACACCAAAAGTACATAAACTCATAAAGCAAACCAGCACTCAATTTGCAAAGCTCCCCCTGAGAGTGGATGAGAATTTCCAGGCAAGAAAAAAAAATAACCTCTTCCTCCTGATTCCCATATCTGTTAATGATACCAAACTCCCAGTTTCCTAGACTCAAATCTTACACTCATCTGTGAAACATCTTCCTCCTTAGACCTACCCTCTATTCCATATTCCATCAAGGGCAAACCCTGAGGCAGTCTGTATCACCCACCTTCTTAGTGAAGTTCAACTCCTCTGGTGTTAAAGACCCCCCCACAATATGACCCCAGCGAATACCAGGCAGGTCAAGCAGCCAAGCCAGTCCTGTCTTCAGACCTGGGCTTGGGCTGCCCACCCTATGCTGCAGACTCATGCAAATGCCGAGCTTTTCAGTATGCCCCCAATTACATGCAGTCACTTTTTATTTTGTATTCCTGGTAGCACCTTCTTTCTCTCACATTCCGATCTACATTGTGTGTAAAGTTCATTTTCTATATGAGACAAGAACCTCCGTGAGGGCAGGAAATGTGTCTCTGCAAAATCACTGGCATCATTCTTAACATGTATTTGTTAAAGTAGATAAAAATGGGATTCACCAATCACTTCTCCCCAAAAATGACTTGGTCTTATGTTTTAATCAATTTATATTCACAGTAAAATTATAATGCTCCTGTATGCTCATTATTTTCTAAAGCAGTGTTAGGACTTGTTAGGTGTGATCCCTAAAAGAACATTTCTTTTTATATATGCACAAATCCTCTCAGGCATCAAGCGAATGACAGCTTACATACCTTCTCTGTGCTGTGTATTCTTGGGGAGCTGCACAGTAGACTGCTAACCAGGAGCTGAGTTTCATGGGACCAGCTATGCTAAAAGGAATTACTTTCTTAGATGTCAGAAAAGAAGGATTCTTGCTCTATCCTCCTGCCTTTACTTTGGGCTTTTGATTCTTGTTGCCTATTCAAGTGAACTTAAGGAAAGCTGATTTTTCTTAAAAAATCTTGTTCTATCTATCATGGCTGAACATCTCTTTTCGGGTCCTGGAGAAAGGAGTCTTTATAGCTCATGGTAAATGGAGGAACATGGGTGCTGACGAGGAGAGGATGAGGATAATGACCTGGTGTTCAGTGTCTATTTGGGGAGGCAGGAAGCACAGCGGTTCAAAGTATGGGCTCTGCAGAGTGTCCAAGCTCAAGTTCTGCCTGCACCATTATCAGCCATACTACTCTGAGCAATAAAAAAAAGAAACCTCAACTTCACCTTTAAAATGGGGCTACTACTACTACTAATGAAACTGTTCTAAGATTAAATAATAAAACACTTGGCATAGTTAATGGCACACAGCAAGCATTAGACAAATGTTCTTAGCTGCTAGCATTATTTAGGTGTTTACATATTACACAGGATTTTTTCACATACATTTATTATAAACTGAAGATGGAAAAAGATGAAGGGAGAGATTCTAAATTTCTGAGATTCATGGTAACCCAAGTAAATTCTAGATAAAACCAAGCACAATTGCCAAATAAAGATTTTAGAGGCTTTTATTCCTGATGACACTACCTTTACCTTCATAATGGTAAAACATCCTCAAGCTGCTGCTACAAAAATCCAAGGACCATATAAAGGAACAAAGAATGGACATAAAGTAAATACCATCTGCACTCAAAGAACAAGAAGATGATTTTCTGAAAATTCTTGTGGCTAAGACCATTATTTTCAATGCTGATTTCCCAATTAATTTCTACTAAGGCTAATATTAATATTGACTTGCGAACAGGTTGTGAAGTATTTGGGCTCTTTATCATGCCCAGAAATAACAAAAGACACACTAAAGAAAGAGGTCAACTGACAATAAGGAGGATTGGCTAAATCTCTAAATATCTGTGCTCACCAGCAGATTTTACACTGAAGATCAATTAGAAAACAGACGTAACTGAGATTTTCTACCAAAATATCAAATGCACGCCTATAGTAGGCATCTGGAAATAATTAATATTTGAGGTTTCTACTACTCATGATGACACTGAAAGTCCCTGAAGTCCCTGACCTGCAGTTATTTTAAATTTTGTAATAGCGTATACTTGAACCATAGGTATGCCTCTTAAGAGAGGCAAACGAGCCATGCAGCCAGGGAAGAAGCATAGCCCATCACCCAGGGTCCATATTTCAATATGGTTTTGCTCTAATTGAGTACACAGCAACTCTCAAGAAGGGACTAAATATTGTGTTGGTTTTTGAAAATTACCTCCCCTAAAAAGATAAGCCAACTGATATTTCTAATGATAAAACTGAAGAAAGAGTAAACAGAGGTATAAGTGAGATGGTTCTCTTTTGGAAAGCAGGTATTTGTTTCATAGGGATTTTTTTTTTTTTGGTGCTAAAATTATTTTTGTGAAATTTTTGGATTTCCAAAAGACTTCAGATTATATGTCAAAGATTTACTGTACATAAACTATTTCTTAAAGTGTCAGAATTCATCCACATCAAGAAGGGAAATGAAGCAACTAACACAAACAAGAAAATTAATCTATAAGGCTTACTCAAGAGGTGAACAGGGAGAAAATTCAGTTAAATATGCTATCGCTCCTAAATTCTCAACTCTGCTTTGATGTCCATTTTTTCGAAGGGGAAAAAAATCACAAAGATTATGAATTTTGCTCAGTCTCAAATGCATCATGCGTTAAATTCTTTGTATGGAAATTTACTGGAATACTGTCCATGAAGAGAGAGTTAAATTACAATTAGTGACTCAATATTTTGACTCAGTAGATTGGCATTTCTTTTTAAAAGGATGAGACAAAACTAAAAACTTCATATCTTAGATCACACTTTTCAGCAAAATGTTCAGGTTCCTTGGCCTAAGCCCTCATTGTATTAGTTGGTATGTATCATTCTCTTATGCTAGCAATAATAGCAGCAAGCCAAGTTCCAGAAACAATTGCTATTAGTATTTTATGTACTGAAATTCTTCTAGATTGATGAAGAAAGAACTCAATGAATCGATGAAAAAATTAACTGTTTTACAGGACAGAAACATTTGTAACTTAAAAGAAATCTATTATTTATAAAATAAAATTTATAATGGGTAAGAAGCTACATAACAGTAATAGAAACAAAACTGCCATGAATTTTCTATGGTTAACTATGAAAAACTCATAATCTTAACTCAATTTCACTGTTTGAGAGGATGAGAAAATATTTTGCCAATCAATAAAGATTACTTTTTCAAAAAGGGGCTTAATAACAACTATTTTTTCTACTACTATATGTTTCTGTTAACTTTTCTTTCCCAGGCCCTCAAAAATATCTAAGAAATAAAAATTCACTACATATAGTTTTTAGTACTCTTGTAAAACGCAATTTTAAAAATCTAAAAATTCAAATGGCTACAACACAATACAGCTCAATACGCCCAAATCTCGATTATCTGAGATGTAGTGCACACCAAAATAAATAAATAAATAAAATAAAATAAACTGTTGGTCTTTCATTGATCGTGCCTGTGAATTAAACCACAACCACTATCATCACTACCACCAGCAACAACACGCTTCTTCAGCTTGCTTGGAAGACTACACTGGAAGGGTCAATTATACCTTAAAGGAGACCATTTCCTTATATTAGCTTCTAATTTAACCCTACACCAGAAGGCTTGCTTTAGAATGATGTTTAATGTAGGCTATAAAATCTTTGGTTTATGTCTATCATGTCTGCATAGCTCTCTGAATATTCCTGTGTAAAACACATGTGGAGCATGTGTGTGTGTTTTTGTTTTCTAAAATAAATGTAATAACTAAGAGTATATTCAGGCTTCTTGGACTGAGTCACTGGACCTTGGGTCACCTGGCTCAAAATTCTCTCTTCAATGTGAAAGGGAAAACTGGTTCCCTTTTGGGTGGAATGACTGTCCTCCTTTACCACAGGATTGTTGTTTTGTTTTGAACATAAGGTTTCTCCTATTTTACGTAATTTCTGTAAGTTCCAAAAATTTCCTATTTACCTAGGGATTTTGAAATACTGGGTGTGGCAGGCTTATTGCTATTTTCAGAGTAAATGTTGAAGATAACTTCATAATAGGGTAAAAGCTGACTAATTCAGCATTAAAAAAAA
>NW_007750316.1:0-227 GCF_000696425.1 Galeopterus variegatus | reverse complement strand
TACAGTCATGAGAGAGGGAGGGAGGGAGAGGGAGGGGGGGGAGAGAGAGAGAGAGAAGATTGAATTACGCTTCTTTTCCACTCCAACAACTAACTTTCTCGGTAACAAAAGAATAAACTCCAAACTTTTCAGCTTCTTGTTCAAGGTGCTAACAATATGCCCCCAACTGTGTCTCAGCTTCATTTTCCTTTACACCCATGCTCTCCCCTCGGGTCACCAGCAGCCCT
>NW_007750315.1:17929-18232 GCF_000696425.1 Galeopterus variegatus | reverse complement strand
TCTTATTCCCATTCAACAAAGTGCTTCTACAGAACTATTCTCCACTGTAGGAGGCTGACGTCTTCCACTTTGGGATTCCTGCCTTCTTAAGTCATATGAGAAGTTTCCTAATTGAGATGCAACATAACTTCAATTATCAAGGTCTTTTAGTATTTGTGGATGTACTGTGCTTGAGGCTTAGTGCTTTTCTTGATATTAAACCCCTTTTCCTAGTTGAACACCACTCCTGCAGCCAATCCACACCTTGTTCATGCAGCTTACCTAGCACTATTTGAGTCTCAAATACTCATATACTCACAACCC
>NW_007750315.1:12713-16220 GCF_000696425.1 Galeopterus variegatus | reverse complement strand
TTTAAGTTTTATGCATCTCACATGCTCACACAGAGTGAGTTAATTCTTGGTGTGTTAGCACTTAATATCTCTGAGACATCGAAGGATCTCTGAAGGTCTTTGAGACTGAAGGTTATAAGCTCTTCCCACTTTGCCTATTTCCTATCCTCACTCCCAGTTTTCCACTGTTACCTAAAAGGTGGGATTACATACTATTTGACACCTGTGATTCACTTTCTTCCCTGTCCCATCCCTATCTATGAACCTTCTGTACCTCCTTTAAATGGTGGTTGGCATAGACCCAGAGACTATGCATCAGGTGAGCATTTCCCTGGGAAAAATAAAGTAAG
The DNA here is from genome assembly GCF_000696425.1 of Galeopterus variegatus. Taxonomy (NCBI): domain Eukaryota; kingdom Metazoa; phylum Chordata; class Mammalia; order Dermoptera; family Cynocephalidae; genus Galeopterus; species Galeopterus variegatus. The sequence continues at coordinate 15,891 of NW_007750315.1, read as the reverse complement.
TTTCTGCTAAGGAAAACAAAATAAAACAAAAACAGAAATTATGGCACTCACCAAAGTAAGGCTTTGTATTTTAGCAGATTAGTGGGGAAAGTACTGTCAAAAGAGGCTGAAATAGTAATCTAAATCCTTACCACTGTGTCTCTAATCTTCCTTGCCATTTCAGCTAATTCAGAGATTTGTCTGACTCTGGCCATCAGGACACACTATAGGGGTAGGGAAAGTGAGGGAAGAGGGCTCACCATATTTTTGGGATGGAGATGTGCAAACATCTCCAGGCACCTCTGTGCATGCCTGGAGTCCAAATTGTGCTCAGACCGCTCCTGGAGTCAGCTGTTTAGAGACAGACCCAAGGGACTTATTCCCCCATGTTTCTTTGAAACATTTTCTCATGCCTTTCTTATTTTCCCTCTTTTCTCTTCCTCTTCCTTTTCATTCATCAATTAGCAGTTTATTTTCTTACTTTATTATTCTAAGTTTGATTGCAATTTTTCCCGATAATTTATTGCCATTCTGCTCCCCCCCGCCCATTTTCTTTCTGTTACTATTTATTTTAGTTCTCTTTAGATCTTGACTTTCTTTACAATTTTTTCCTTCCTCAAATTTATCCATGTCCTTTCACTCAAATGTTTTCACTCTTTCCATTTATCCTCTATGTTCACTGCTACTCCAGTATACCTCATGCCTGTCTTGCTCATACATGTAAAAACAAAAACAAAAAAACTTCATTGTTGCTTTTTTCCCCAGCAAGGATGAGTGATGTGCATGCTTCCCACCATCTTCCATTCTGAATACTTGGTCTGTAAGATAGAATGTGTAATTCACTCTTCAGTACTAACCACTTATTTTTAAGTGGTATTCTTGCAGTTTACCAGATCTGAGCCACTCATTAATTACTTCTCATTCCATTATATATATTTTTGTGCTTGTAGGTGAACCTGATAAAATAAGCTGATTCAACTTTTTAAAAAAAAAATAAATATCATTAGTATTATTCTAATGAAGTGAACATATTTTTTAAAATTTCCAAAAGTAGGAGTGTAATGTCTGTTGGCATATTAACTGAACTTTGTAAGTTATTTAAATATAGAATTATAAGTTTTGTATGTTCTAAAAAGTATGAATCAGGCTGAAGAACATGCTCAAATATTGAATTGATGCTGATGTTGATGATAAATCTGTAAAACACCAAACAAGGGTATAAATCTTCAGCCAGAAAATTCCCTTACCGATAAAATGTAATGGTCAGATTAAATGGCCTCTAAAGTCCCCTTGGATGCCAGCTTTTTAAGCAATGTAATAATGTAGAAAGAGCCCTGATTTTGTAATCATTTATCTGATTCTCATGCCTTGGTCAACAATTCACTAACTATATGATTCTGGGAAAGTCACTTAGCTTTCAGAAGCCTGAATTTTTATCTATCAAATAGGATAATATATCAACTCTTTCAATTTGACAGGGGTAATATGAATAACAAATAAGGTGATGATGTTATTAATATGGAATTCACTCAAGTATGCTTAAAGTTAATTCTGAAAATATTTAAGTGTTAAGAGGTAGCTCTATTCAACAGACACAATGCCACTAGATCCTTTGCCAGTGTCTTTGGGCGAACACTGGGAAATGGTAGCTGCATAAATATGAGTAATTAATAGAGAGAAGTTGTGAAGGTTCAGTAAAGCCTTCATGTAAAATTGCCAGTGCAGCCAATGCTTTGTATATCAAGGTTTTCTGAGTTCTATAACTTTCTCTCTAACAGTTGAAGTCCTATCAATGAATGATAGAACCATAGGCAACAGAAGAAATTCTCATACCTGCTGAGTGTGGAAATGAAGAGGTCAAGGACTTATCTTCTGCCAAACCATAAAATCTGTTAAGATTTTCTCTGGAGCCCTTAGCCTACCTTTTCTGCATTGTCCTTCCCTTTATATATTATAGGGAAAATAACACATATCAGTCATTTGTATGACCCTTAGTTTTTAACACCAGATGTCAGCTCTCCCAAGGCTATTGTTAATTTTGTTTAATTGTAAATGAATTAAAGGTTATGTGCACCATTAAAGTAATTCTAAGCATCAAAAGCAGATGGAGATCTATTGATGGGGAGGGTAGAAAGTGCCACACTAGACCTAAGCCTTCAGCTATCCCTGCTGAAACTCTGACTTCTCTATTCATTACATTCCAAGACAGCAGATGAACCAGTAGAATAGTGGTAATATTTTTTTCTATTTTCCCTTCCTTCTTGTTTCTTGTAAGTATGAAGACATTCCCCCCATAATTTAAGTTTCTACGTATCTTATGCTGATCTCACAAATGAGCCATCCTCTCCTTCCTGGTAAGACATTAACTGACTATTCTCGCCATTGTTCATAAGTATTTATTGTCATATAGAGAGACTTAGATTTAGAAATCTACTCCCTTTATATTGTAATGGAGAATGAGCTTTGGGGATTTGAGACTGCCACAACCGACTGAATGTTTCCAAAGGGAATTATTAGACTAACTATATTAGTTAGCAACCAAATTAGGAAAAGGAAAACACCAGAGATTTGTAAGAACTAAATTTTTAAAAGTACATCAAGCCAAGGGCCACCTCCTCTACCCGCAATCAGGCAAGCAATGGACCATGCCCAGGGTCCTGAGGTATGGAGCCAAGGGCCACCCACCCTCATACAACCAGGCAAGGAGTGTACCAAAAACACCATTTCTACATGCATGGCCCACCACAGCCAATGCTAAAGTGGCTTGACTCTACAGCAGTAGCCACAGCCACCATGTAGGTGGCCCACCAGACACTCAACTGCATTGACACAAGGAGAGTCACCAGTGGAGACCAGAAAAAGAAGAGGATGTCTATCTCCACAAAGCCCACTCCAGGGTAATAAAAGAAGCATCTGTTTACAATAATAGTCAGGTACCTGAACACCTCTCTCAGCATTGGACAGATCATGTAGGCAGAAAAACAACAGAGAAACTGTTAATCTTTCAGAAGGAGAGAACAAATCTATGGTTATTAGAGGTGGGAAAGGTGACAGGAGCAGGAGGTGGGGAGAAACTGGATAAGAGGCATAAAGAATAGTTACCATTTGTAATAATGAATGTGCTAACAATATTGATTTGATCAACATAGGTAGTACACTAGTGATGGCAGTCAACTTTGTACGCCAAAAATATGTATAA
>NW_007750315.1:11286-11525 GCF_000696425.1 Galeopterus variegatus | reverse complement strand
TAAAAATGAGAAATGAAAAGGGAGACATTACAACCAATACCGCAGAAATACAAAGAAGCATTAGAGACTATTATGAAAAACAACGCACCAACAAATTTGAAAACCTAAATGAAATGGATAAATTTCAGGACAAATACAATCTACCAAGATTGAACCAAGAAGAAACAGAAAACTTGAACAGACCGATAACAAGCAATGAAATTGAAGTGGCAATAAGCAGTCTCCCAACAAAGAAAATC
>NW_007750315.1:10471-11034 GCF_000696425.1 Galeopterus variegatus | reverse complement strand
AGGGCAAAAATCATATGATCATCTCAACAGAAACAGAAAAATCATTCAACAAAATTCAGCACCCCTTCATGATAAAGACTTATCAAATTAGATGGACAAGGAAAATATCTCAAAACAATAAAATCCATATATGAAAAACCCACTGCCAATATCATCCTGAATGGGGAAAAGGTGAAAACTTTTCCCTTAAGAAAAGGAACAAGACAAGAATGCCCACTCTCTCCATTCCTATTTAACATAGTGTTAGAAGTGCTAGCAAGAGCAATCAGGCAAGNCAGACCGATAACAAGCAATGAAATTGAAGTGGCAATAAGCAGTCTCCCAACAAAGAAAATCCCAGAACTGGATGGTATTACTGTTGAATTCTACCAAACTTTAAAGAGAAATTAATACCAATTCTCTACGATTATAAAAATATTGCAAGAGGCCATTCTCCCAAATTTATGCTATGAGGCCAGCATCAACATGATACCAAAACCAAAAAAAGATACAACAAATAACGAAAATTACATGCCAATATCCTTGATGAACACAGACACAAAAATCCTCAAGAAAATATTAGC
>NW_007750315.1:8102-8421 GCF_000696425.1 Galeopterus variegatus | reverse complement strand
GAACTTAGATAAAATTATGTTAAGTGAAATAAGCCAGGCACAGAAAGAGAAATACCACATGCCCTCACTTATAAGTTGGAGGTAAAATAATAAACAAATAAATAAAAAAGAAAGATACAACAATCACAATAATTAGTTGAACTTTCAAAGGGAGAGAACAGAACTGAGGCCACCAGAGGTGGGAAAGGGGCAGGAAGAGGAGGGGTTAGTGAGAAATTGGTATAGGGCTGCAAAAAATTATTATATTGTGTAATGTTGAATATACTCAGCATCACATATTTGAGCATCAGATATTGTACATGGTATTGATATTCAATGC
>NW_007750315.1:4870-6396 GCF_000696425.1 Galeopterus variegatus | reverse complement strand
CAGGACACACCCCTGGGTTTCAAACCACTCCCATAGGTCTCAGGTTCCTCTTCTTGTGTCCCCCACTAGAGGAAAGCTATTGTTGCCAGTTAGACTTATTTTCAGCAGCAACACGGGAAATCAAGGCTACAAGGGGCTGTCTTATGCAAATGAAACAGCTGGGCATGCTCAGTAGAGAGGGGTTATATAACCGAAGGCCAGGCACATTCAGTAAAGTGAAGTTTAACCTCTCAATGACCTTGCACTAGAGATGCTAGAGAGCACAAAATAGTCTTGACTATGTCGAGTGTATGTGATAGGATTTGAGCAATGAACATGCTCTAAGAAGAGATCAACTGAGCATGTGCAAGACTAATTAAGAAGGGAGCCACCTTCTTAATTGAATATTCATTGGGTACTAAAACTAAGAAAGCCAAATCCCAGCAGAAGGCAGGGCTGTTGCTCAGGCTCCTGGAGCCAGCGTGAGCTCTGCTTGTGGTGTGTGTATTTCTTTCTTTTGTATCAAACTTAACTCTCAGAAAGCAGCTGTTCATTCTCTTGAGCCAGCCTGCACTCTCTACTGAACTTTAAGTATATATTTACTTTGCATTAAACTTGGAGTGGGCCTTGCTCAGTCTCTGGAGCTATGCCACACTCTCTCTGAAATCTGTCTCTCTTAGTCATCATGTTAAACTTGTTCTCATTTTCTACTGTTACTCTGCTCTTGAATTCTTTCATGTAGTGGAGTCAAGAAACTGTTATGAGGATGGGGTGGGTTGAGGCCAACTACCAGGCCCCTTGGATGGTACCTGCGACATCAATTCCAATACATAAGATGAAATTAAGCTGAAGATAGTCCTCAGAATGGAAACTTTTAACCCATCGGGGGAAGCTTTATCACCTTGGATAGATGTAGAACCTAAGAAAGAACAAACAAAAATTGTAGAGAGTATCTTCAAAATGACCGGAGACAACGTATAGCTGCTTTACTGAACAAAAAGCATACACACAACGATAATCTATTATAGTGAAAATATTACTAGATAGAAAATGAGAGGCTGAGGATATAGTCCTGGCTTTAACCTATAAATGTGCTGTGGCTTTGGAAAATGACACAACCTTTCTGAGGCTGTTTCTTCACTGGTAAATGAGAAATTTTCGATTTTTAAAAAATGTTGAGTTATTTACTGAATATTTTGGCACAATCTTAAATTTTGCACCCTTCAACACTCGTTTATTGAGTACCTACCATGAGTCAGGCAGTGTTGTGGGTGTCAAAAATTTAATATGAATAAGATAAACACCATCTCAAGGATTTTGCATTCTAGTGCAGACAGAAAAACAACAAGCAAACAAGCAAGAGAGAAAACATCAGGTAATAATATGTTATGATAAAAATAAAAGAGTGTATGTTGGAGGGAGTTTGGGAAAGAGAATTCCATTTCAGATGAGGTGGTCAGAAAAGATCTTTGTGAGGAGATTCCATTGAAGTAAGAGTTGAACATCTAGAAGAAGCCAACCATAAGAGCATTCCAGAGAAAGGCCAT
>NW_007750315.1:1955-4536 GCF_000696425.1 Galeopterus variegatus | reverse complement strand
TTTTGTTCTAAATATTTTTAAAATCTATTTTTTAAGGACAATGAAATAAAAAATGAAATAACAAACTGTAAACATGTTACAAAAATCCCCTAAGACTAAAAAATTATTTGATTTAAGACAAAAGATGTGTGTGAATACCACAATAATAGTTATCCAGAGAAATATAAGAGAATTAACTGAAAATATATAAAAAGATAAATTAATTGGGAAGCTAATTCTATGTAGTTATATATAGTAAATAAAGTAAACATAGAAAGTTTACATGAAATAATTATTTACATTCAATAACATAGTGGGAAGAATGATCACTTTTATAATGGCAACAGAAAATTTTAAATAGATGAAAAACTATAATGAAAAGAATGTCAGGCCTATGTGACAGCTGTAAAACCCTTTTAGAAAAAACAGTCAATTGGGGCTGGCCCGGTGGCGCACTGCTACAGTGCGCCGCTTGGGAGCACGGCGGTGCTCCCACCGAGGGTTCGGATCCCACATACAGACCGGTTCCCGCTCACTGGCTGAGCGAGGTGTGGATGCAACTCCGCGGGTTGCGATCCCGTTGCCGGTCCCGGTCCAGTACGGGCGCGACACTGAGGGTTGCAATCCGTTGCCGGACACGAAAAAAGACAAAAAAAAAAAAAAAAAGAAAAAGAAAAAACAGTCAATAAATTCAGAGACAAACTGTTGTTGGACAAAAATAATTGATATTGTTGAATATATCCATTTATATCCTTAACTTGCAGACAATTTAATAAAACCCAAGTAATTTAATTGTAAAATTAATTCAAGATTATCTAGAGAAAAAAATTAGCTGAACACAATTAGCAATGAGCGATCATGAGGAATTTCTGCTAGTCTTACTAGTATTATGAACCATAAAAACTAATATGGAGAAACCATGTGAGTAGTCTAAAAGATTGATGTAGGGTACTTTCATAAAGATATTGGGAAAATTGCCTGTCCATTAAGGATGGTGGGGGATTTAAGTCTACTTATTCACTATAGCCAATTAAATTTCAGATTAAAAACATATTTACATTAAAAAATAATTATAAATGTGCATGATATCAGTGCATACATTTTAAGGTTCTGTTATTAGAATAATATACATTTAGGACTGCTATGGCTTCCTGATGAATTAACATTTGTATCATTATGAATTGCCTTTCTATATACCTAGTAATCTCCTACATTGCTTGAAAATTACTGTGATATTAATGCAAGAATATCATGAACTGTGATAAATGTTTGCATGGTATATCATTCTTCACCATTTTCCTTGCAACATAGCTGTGTATATTTAAAGATGGATCTCTTGTAAACAATATATACTTGGATCTTATTTTTTTATACAGTCCAGAAGTCTCTGCCTTCTAATTTGCATGTTCAGTCCACTTACACTTAATGTAATTATTGATAGTTGAGTTTATGTCCACTATTGGTATTTGTTTTCTATTTGTCTCATTTCTTCTTTTTTTTTTTCCTGCTCTCTGAACTTCTTTCTTTTAGATTATTTTTTGTATTCCATTTTCTCTCCTGTTAAGGCTTCCTAGTTAAACCTCCTTGTATTATTTTTTGTGGTTGCTCTAGTTATTACAATTTTCATCTTAAACTTACTACAGTCTAACTTGAATTATTATTCAAGGGTACTTCATGAATAGTGTAGGAACACTAAAAAAATATCTTTTTATTCTCCTTTAATTCTCTGTGCCATTATTTTCATATATTTTGCTTCCACATATATTATAAGCACCATAGTACTTATTTTATATTAAAGCAATCAATTATCTTTTAAATTAAAGAAGAAAAGATAAAAGTAGACCTTTTTCATATTTGCACACCCATTTACCATTACCAGTTGTTTTCATTCTTCCATGTAAATCCAAGTTTCTGCGAGGTAGATTTTCCCATCAGCATGAAGATTTTTATTTAGCAAAACTTTTAGTGTAGGTCTGCCATCAACAAATTCTATCTCAGCTTTTATGAATATCAAAACATCTAGTGCATGTTTATTTTTTATTTTTATTTTTATTATTTTTTAAAATTTGGTTTTTTATTGTATATGTTTATTGGGTACAGTTTGTTGTCTCAGGACATGCATTTATTGTATAATGATCCACTCACAATGCCTAATATATCTATCATCTACACATTTTTCATTTCATTGCAGTTATAACATTCAAGATCCTGTTTTCTGACTATCTTGAAATACACAGTACAATATTATTAGCTACTGTTACCCTAGAGCACCAGAACCTGTTCTTCCTATCTAACTGTAACTTTGTACCTGTCTACCAACATTTACCTGCCCCCTCATCACTGTCTCTGCTAACCACTACTCTACTATCTCTCTCTTTTATCTCTCTTTTTAATTTACTTTTCTTAATTGATCCATGATAATTATGTATATTTATAGACTATAATATTACATTTAGGTATACCCATACTGTGTGCAATGATCATATGAGAGCACTTGGTACATCCATCACTTCAAACATTTGTCACCTCTTTGTTTTGGGAACATTCAATATTATTTTGACTACTTACTACTCAAAGATACACAGTACTTTGTTTTTAACTG
>NW_007750315.1:0-600 GCF_000696425.1 Galeopterus variegatus | reverse complement strand
TGGTTCCTTTATCAAAGATCAGTTAGCTGTAGGTACATGGATTTACTTCTGAATTCTCTGTCTGTTCCATTTGTCTATGTGTCTGTTTTCATGCCAGTATCATGCTGTTTTGATTACTATAGTTTTGTAGTATGTTTGGAGGTCAGAGAATGTGATTACCCACCACCCTGCTGGGTTCTTTTTGCTCAGGATTGTTTTGGTTTGGGGGTTTCTTGTTGTTCCAGATAAACTTTTGAACTATTTTTTCTATTTTTGTGAAGCATGTCATTGTATTGTGAAGAAGATTGCAATGAATCTCTAGACCACTTTGGGTATTATAGTCATTTTTGATGATATTGATTCTTTCGATCCATGGGCCTGGGATGTCTTTCTTTCATTTTCATGTTTTTAAATTTCTTTACTCCATGTTTTGTAGTTTTTATGGTGGAAGTCTTTCACCTCCTTGCTTAAATTTATTCCTAGGTATTTTATATTATTTTTTCTTGACTTTGTAAATGGGATCACTTTCTTGATTTCATTTTCTGCTACTTCATTGTTGGTGTATAAAAATGCTACTGATTTTTGTATGTTGATTTTGTATCCTGCAACTTTACTGAATTT
>NW_007750314.1:9454-10130 GCF_000696425.1 Galeopterus variegatus | reverse complement strand
ACAGCCAAAAGCCTCTACAAGAAAACTAGAGTTATTTTGTTTTTTTGATAGTAGCCTTTTTTTTTTTTTTTTTAAATTCAGAGTTTATTTATTTATTTATTTTTTGGTCTTTTTTCCGTGTCCGGCAATGGATTGCAACCCTCAGTGTTGCCCCCGTACCGGACCGGGACCGGCAACGGGATTGCAACCCTCGGTGTTGCCCCCGCGCCTCGCTCAGCCAGTGAGCGGGAACCGGTCTGTATGTGGGATCCGAACCCTCGGCAGGAGCGCCTCCGCGCTTCCCAAGCGGCGCACTAGCGCAGTGCGCCACCGGGCTGGCCCGATAGTAGCCTTTTTAATGGGTGTGAGGTGGGTGGTATATTACATGGAAACTAATACAGAAAATAAGTAAAAACAGAATTGTNTATGGCTACCTCTGTGACTGCTCAGTTGGCCTCTAGTGTCTTGTGTGTGTGGTTGCCTCGGATCTTGGGCCTCTGCAGGAAGCCACCTCTCTGGTCAGGTTGGATTCTGCTGGGCTGCTAGATCACGGGGCGATATCACAGGGAGTGTGGCCTCTATTGAGCTTCCACTTCCCATGTAGGAGTTCTCCCTGTTCCGTGTGTTCTGGCCCTGGCTGCTGGATCACGCCCTGGCGGCACCACAGGGTGTGTGTTTCGTAATAACTTCGTATAGC
>NW_007750314.1:2685-8715 GCF_000696425.1 Galeopterus variegatus | reverse complement strand
CCATGTAGGAGTTCTCCCTGTTCCGTGTGTTCTGGCCCTGGCTGCTGGATCACGCCCTGGCGGCACCCCAGGGTGTGTGTTTTCTGCCAAGTCTCCGCCTCCATAGCCAGACACCTCCCTGCTCTGTGCACACTAGGCGGGGCTGTTGGACCTCGCAGAGGCAACCCCCAGGGTGTGTGTTTTCTGCTGAGTCTCCGCCTCCCTAACCAGACACCTCCCTCGTCTGTGCGCTCTAGACTAGGATGGGGCATGTCTTCTGCAACCCTCGTCTATCAGCCGGGCCTTCAAGCCCCTGCTCGGCACCGCCCTGCCCAGGAGGTCTTCCAGGTTTCTGCTAGTCGTAGCCGAGCGGTCGCTCTGGGTGGCTTTGCAGCACTGTATAGGGCTTTCTCGGGACTAATCACCTTCCTCCTGGTATTGCAGTTATCTGTGTGCTTGCCTTATCTCCCACCCTGGAGCGTGAGCTCCTCAGGGGAGGAGCCCCCAGCACACAGTTCCTCTTTGAAACCCCCAGTGTGGACTGACTCCGGCGCCCGCCTGCAGTCAGCTCTCCAGCAGGTTCAAGCGATCTCGGGAGCACTCCGATCACACTTTTCCTAATCAGAAATCTTTTAGGCGTTTTTCCGAACTGATGGCCGCAGAGATAGTATCTGCCTCCCTGTAACAGGAAGCTTATCGGGAGCAGGAGCCCAGAGTGCGGTGGAGTGATAATCTGCCCGGCCTGCTCTTCCCTGTCCTCCTGATGCTGGCCGGTTCTCTCCCCGCCACTAGCCCCGCCAGAGAACCGTGGGGGGAATGGGATGGGAGGCTGGCCCACAGGCCCCGCACTGGGGTAAGGAAGTGGGAAGGCTCAGTGAGGAGCCGAGCCGGGTGAGGAGGGCAGGTCTGGCTGAGCCGGCCTGCTCCGCACCCACCTGAGAAAATGGAGGCAGCCCCGGGCCGTTGACTGGCCCAGTGGGGTAGGTGGAAGCCAGACGGGCGTCTGCCACGTAAGCAGGGCCGGGCTGGGGGTCACTCATAGAGCTGGGCCTGCCGAGTGGCTCCCTCTCCAATTCCACTTTGTCGCAGTCTCAGTCCTCAGCCACTGTTGCCTCAGGCTGCTCACTCGGTCCCGCAGTATGTCTCGTGCGCTTCCAGGAATCCTCTTTTATGTCAGTCCTAAACCTCGAGGCTCTCAGGCTCACGCCGTCTTCTGGCGCCCCCACTCCTGACCTGTCGCCATCTTGACTTCCCAAATTAAAACTTTAAAATAGCTATTACGGGTTGAGTTGTCTCTCTCCCGAAGATGTTAAAGTTCTAACTTCCAGTAGTTGTGTCCCACCCCCAGTTTAATTGTGTATTTATTTATTTATTTTTAGCTCCCACAATAAGTGAAAGCCTGTGGTATTTCTCTTTCAGTGCCTGACTTGTTTCACTTAATATAATTTTCTCTAGGTCCATCCATGTTGTTGCAAATGGCAGTATTTCATTCGTTTTTATAGCTGAGTAGTATTCCATTGTGTAGATATACCACAGTTTCCATATCCACTCATCTGATGATGGACATTTGGGCTGGTTCCAACTCTTAGCTATTGTAAATAGTGCTGCAATGAACACTGGAGTACAGGTATACCTTCGACTTGATGATTTCCATTCTTCTGGGTATATTCCCAGCAGTCAGATAGCTGGGTCATATGGTCAATCTATCTGCAATTGTTTGAGGAACCTCCATACCATTTTCCATAGAGGCTGCTCCATTTTGCAGTCCCACCAACAGTGGATGAGAGTTCGTTTTTCTCTGCAACCTCACCAGCATTTATCATTCACAGTCTTTCGGATATTAGCCTTCCTAACTGGGGTGAGATGGCATCTCAGTGTGGTTTTGTTTTGCATTTCCCAAATGCTGAGTGATGTTGAGCATTTTTTCATGTGTCTGCCATTTGTATACCTTCCTTTGAGAAATGCCTATTTAACTCCTTTGCCCATTTTTTAATTAGGTTACTTGTTTTTTGTTTGTAAAGTTGTTTCAGTTCCCTGTATATTCTGGATATTAATCCTTTGTCAGATGTATACTTTGCAAATATTTTCTCCCACTCTGTTGGTTGTCTCTTAGCTCTGTTCTCTCAGGCTCACGCCGTCTTCTGGCGCCCCCACTCCTGACCTGTCGCCATCTTGACTTCCCAAATTAAAACTTTAAAATAGCTATTACGGGTTGAGTTGTCTCTCTCCCGAAGATGTTAAAGTTCTAACTTCCAGTAGTTGTGTCCCACCCCCAGTTTAATTGTGTATTTATTTATTTATTTTTAGCTCCCACAATAAGTGAAAGCCTGTGGTATTTCTCTTTCAGTGCCTGACTTGTTTCACTTAATATAATTTTCTCTAGGTCCATCCATGTTGTTGCAAATGGCAGTATTTCATTCGTTTTTATAGCTGAGTAGTATTCCATTGTGTACATATACCACAGTTTCCATATCCACTCATCTGATGATGGACATTTGGGCTGGTTCCAACTCTTAGCTATTGTAAATAGTGCTGCAATGAACACTGGAGTACAGGTATACCTTCGACTTGATGATTTCCATTCTTCTGGGTATATTCCCAGCAGTCAGATAGCTGGGTCATATGGTCAATCTATCTGCAATTGTTTGAGGAACCTCCATACCATTTTCCATAGAGGCTGCACCATTTTGCAGTCCCACCAACAGTGGATGAGAGTTCGTTTTTCTCTGCAACCTCACCAGCATTTATCATTCACAGTCTTTCGGATATTAGCCTTCCTAACTGGGGTGAGATGGCATCTCAGTGTGGTTTTGTTTTGCATTTCCCAAATGCTGAGTGATGTTGAGCATTTTTTCATGTGTCTGCCATTTGTATACCTTCCTTTGAGAAATGCCTATTTAACTCCTTTGCCCATTTTTTAATTAGGTTACTTGTTTTTTGTTGTAAAGTTGTTTCAGTTCCCTGTATATTCTGGATATTAATCCTTTGTCAGATGTATACTTTGCAAATATTTTCTCCCACTCTGTTGGTTGTCTCTTAGCTCTGTTAATTGTTTCTTTTGCTGTGCAGAAGCTTTTTAGTTTGATATAATCCCATTTGTTTATTTTTCCTTTGGTTGCCCGTGCTTTTGTGGTCGTATTCATGAAGTCTGTATCCACTCCTACTTCCTGGAGTGTTTCCCCTATGTTTTCTTTAAGGAGTTTTATTGTTTCAGGATGTATATTTAATTCTTTAATCCATTTTGAGTTGATTTTGGTATATGGTAAGAGGTAGGATCTAGTTTCATTGTCCTACAGATGAATATCCAGTTTTCCCAGCCCCATTTATTGAAGAGGCTGTCTCTTCCCCAGTGTGTGGACTTGCTGCCTTTGTCAAAGATCAGATGACTGTAGGTGTATGGGTTGATTTCTGGGTTCTCTGTTCTATTCCATTGATCTGTGTGTCTCTTTTTATGGCAGTACCATGCTGTTTTGGTTATTATAGCTTTGTAATATAGCTTAAAGTCAGGTAGTGTTATGCCTCCAGCTTTATCTTTTTGGCTCAGGATTGCTTTGGCTATGCATGGTCTTTTGTTATTCCATATAAATGTCTAGCAGTTTTTCCCATTTCTGAGAAAAATGTCATTGGAATTTTGATGGGGATTGCATTGAATCTGTAGGTCAGTTTGGGTAATATGGACATTTTCACAATGTTAATTCTTCCAATCCTTTACGGATGATATGATCCTATACAAGGAACAGCCAAAAGCCTCTACAAGAAAACTAGAGTTATTTTGTTTTTTTGATAGTAGCCTTTTTAATGGTTGTGAGGTGGGTGGTATATTACATGGAAACTAATACAGAAAATAAGTAAAAACAGAATTGTTCTGCTGTTAAAGCAATAATCTAGAACACAGCATCACCCTTGCCTCCTTTAGTGGAGTTCTTCTGAAAGGCTCCATTAAACAGTTCAAAAAAAAAATCTCAGAAAATAGGTTGATAAACCAGTCCCATGCTAGGGGAAACGAAGGGGTTGGGAAAGGAAAAATGACTATTCATAGGTCTCCCTTTCAGTTTTTCTAGTTCAAATTTAAAACTTCCTAAAATCTAGGACATGAGATAAACATCCTGCTGGGAAAATGGGAATTTTCATGATTCAACTAGGAATTGAACATCACAGTGGAGGTATACTTGGGAAGACACATGGAGTTTTTTGCCTTTAAGCTTTCAGAAACTGGAGAAATCACATACAGTCACCTATTGGTATCTTAAAGGGATTGGTTCCAGGACCCCTGAGTATGCCAAAATCTGAGGATGGTCAAAAGCCTGATAAAAAATGACATAGTATGGTATTTGTATATAACCTACACACATCCCTTTGTATACTTTAAATCACTTCTGGATTACTTATAATACATAATACAAGGTAAATGTTATGTTAGTAGTTGTTACCCTGTGTATTAATCCATTTCTGTTGCTTATATCAAAATACTTGGACCTGGGTGATTTATAAAGAAAATGAAATTTATTGCTTACAGTTCAGAGGCTGGGAAGTCGAAAGTCCAGGGAACATATTTGGTGAAGGCCCTGGTGGTGTCGACAGTGACCCACGGGTCTCACATGGTAGAAAATGGCAGAGCAGAGGGAGAGATTAATCTCTCATGTGCTCTTCTTTTAAAGCCCTAAGAACCACACCCCTGACCACCATTTTTAACCCATTTACTACTACACGGTCCTACAATCTAGTCACTTCTTCAAGGCCCTACCTTTCAATTACCATAATAGGATTTCCCAGCCTCAACAGTTACAATGGGGATTTAAGCTTCAATGGGGGGTGGGGGGGATATCCAGTCTATAGCACACTGTACTGCTTTTTATTTGTATTATTTATTTATTTCAAGTATTTTTGGTCTGTGCTTGGTTAAATATGCAGATGCAGAACCTGTGGATACAAAGGAATGACTTTATGTGAGTACTGAAGCAGTTTTATTTTGTAAATTTGTTCGTTTTTTGCTACTACAACATTTTATTATATTTAACTATTTATACTTCTCTCTCTCCATCCCACCACCCCATCTCCAAATATATTTCTATTATGATGAAAGTTTCAAGAGTATGAACCAAGTCCATTATCAGCTTTTGCATATTCAACATCTAATGCTACCTGGCACAGAGTAAACATTTAATAAATGTTTGAGGAAGAAAGCGACAAAGAGAATAAAAGAGGAAAAGTGGGGAGGTGATTAAAAACAAAGGAGAGAAATGGTAAGATTCATAAATAAGCATGAATTTTGTAAGCAATTTTGTACATTGATATGTATATAATACAAGGGTACTTCAAAAAGTTCATGGAAAAATAGAATTAAAAGATAATACAAATCATTCCTTGAATTTTTTCAAGTACCATCGTAAAGCACAGTGCTTTCTTCATATCAATAAATGTTGTTTGAACTGATCTGGATTGCTCTGCATATGGTATATAATGGCTAGTCTGGAATCAATAGGAGTTCAATCTTAAATATACTACTAATAACAATATAAAAATATTAAATGAGCTACCCAGAACTTTAAATTCCTTTATTATCTTGCAAAAGATAGAAACAAATAAACTCTTACTAAAATACATTGTTACAAAGCCCATGAAGTATTGTGAAAAGTACAAAAACATAACAGTAGGCAATGACTTTTATTAATGAGACTACTGAAGGAAGACTTGATATTAATTATATAATTAATAAACTTTGAGAAGACGGAAATTGACTAGGATGTCCAAGAAGGGAGAGGATTAGTGAACACTAATAGCATCCTAGATCTAGGAGGAGAAAGACTGAAAGTAGCAGAACGTGCTTTGATAAATTGAGGTTTTGAGAAAGATATCTGTTTGCATAGAACTGTGTCATCTCCCTCCCACCAAATTCATATGTTGATGCCTTAACCTCCTACATGACTGTTTTTGGAGAAAGAGTCTTTAAGGAGATAATTTAAGTTAAACAAGGTCTTAAGGGTGGGGCTCTAAACAACAGGACCAGTGTCCTTATAAGAAGATGGAGAAACACCAGAGATCTCTCTCTCT
>NW_007750314.1:0-2150 GCF_000696425.1 Galeopterus variegatus | reverse complement strand
AAGATGGAGAAACACCAGAGATCTCTCTCTCTCCAAACATGCACACTGGAAAGGCCATGTGAGGACATTGCAAGAAAACAGCTACCTACAAGCTGGAAGAGGGGCCTCAAAAGAAAACAACCCTAAGAGCACCTTGATCATGGATTTCTGGCCTTCAGAACTGTGAGAAAACGAATTTCTGTTGTTTAAACCACACAGTGTGTGTAATTTTGTCATGGGAGCCAAGCAGATTAATACAATACCTAAAGACAAAAAAGTAAATCATAATTTCCTATCAACCTGAGCTCACAAAGTGACCAGCAGGATGTTTTACAAAAACCAATAGAAACCAATTGACAAAGACCTTCTTCTCAGGCCACTTCACGATAATGACAACCTTAAAGATTAATTTTTATGATCCAAAATATTTTAATACTATGAATAAATTTGAGCTTTGGAAGTATGTGGAATAATTTTACTGTATGTCTAAATCAACTAAGAGTTACTTCAAAAGAAATGAAGTCGCTTTGGACTTTGTCAATATTCCACTTCTCCAGTCCTTGAAATTAAAGATGAAAAAGCAAAATGACCTAGTCCATCAGAATTGACATATGACTGCAATAAGTGGGATTTTGAGCGAGCTTTCAAACCACAGAAGCAAGAACCAGAGGTCTATAAAGCTTTTTCATATCCTCCAAAGTTGGAAGTTTAAACAGAACACTCTCTCAAGATTAGTTTATATTGATGAATGGAAGAGTATATGCCAAAATGAGTTTATTCAATTATCCACTGGAAGATATGGATACAGATACAGATATACAGATTCATATATACAAACATTAATAAACATACAAATATGTAGGTGTATAAAAGATATGCCCAGATATAGATATAGATATATTGATGCATATGTACATATATATACATATATATCTATGTATTTATATATAAAAACTCTTACTAGAATATATAGATATTTGTATCTATGTGTATGTATAAAATACAAAGACATATATATGTATATAAAAAATACACAAAAAAATTGTAGTATCTTGTGGTAGAAATGCTCTTTCTAAGCAATATATGAAATACAGAAGCTATAAAGTTTAATTTCATTAAAAACTTAAAGTTACATTAAGAACTCTGGCACAGTGAAAGACACTATAAGCAGAGTTAATGTACAAATAATAAGTGAGAAACAAATACTTTCAATTTATAAAACAAAAGGCATACTATCCATAAAATATGAAGAATTTCTATAAATCAATAACACAAAATTATAAAATAATAATAATGAAAGGATATAAGCAAAAAGATTTAAGAAACTTAAGTGAACAATAAACATATGAAATACCAATTAAAATAAATACCAATGAAAATAAAATAATTTTGTTTATTAGATGAGCAATGATTGTTAAAATACCAATTCAAAATGAACAAAACTATTCTACAGAAACAAAATATAGATTGGAAAATAACTAAAAGTCTAGAATCATTATGAATCCTTTTCTTTTTAACTTTTAAAATAATTAACCAACCTGAGCCACTTTCATCGAATTCTGGGTAGAGCCACCAGCATGATATTCGACTTTGAATTTTTTTACAAGTTCATCAAACCTATAAGGAAATCACAGTAGAAAAAAATTAGCATGTCAGTTGTTACATCACAAATTTTTCTGATTGGAAGTGCATTAAAACACAATTAGCGGAACTTTTTAAATTACATGATTATGTTGAAAAAATGAATTAAAATACTGTATGACAAACATACTAAACTTCTATACTATAAGAATTTAAAATACACAGTCTACCCTTAAATAAACATTAAACTAAATCTAAAGTAAAAATAAAAATTGCTAAAGGTCACATATGGCAAATTGGTGAGTCAAAATCAGAATTCCACTCTCAGAATTACTTGTTAACTACAAATATACAGAAATAAGTGTGCATGTCTCCTTACTTCAGACAATTAAGAGTTTTCTATAGAAACCAAAATTTTACTTATTAACATCGCCCAAATCAGTTAATGAGGTATAAAAATTATAGGACTTTACACTTCAAGAACGATGATGATGATGGTTTTCAAGATGGCGACGGGTCTGGAGCGGGCGTGTCAGAGGACAGAGCGAGACTGAGAAGTGTGCGCTGTGCTGCCAGAATACTATTTGTAT
>NW_007750313.1:9797-10130 GCF_000696425.1 Galeopterus variegatus | reverse complement strand
TTTTTTAAAGATGATTTTGTGTATTTGGTCTTCTGTGTATATTCATATTGGTTTTAGAAGATGGGCAACTTATCAATTCCTATAAAACACAGTTGGGAATTTGAAGATATTACATTTAATCTATATATTAATTTGTGAGGTATTGTAATCTTAACAATATTCGGTATATATATCCTTGAACACTAGATGCCTTTCATTTTTTCAGTTCTTTGATTTCTTTCACCATTAAAAAAATTCAGTGTAAAACTCTTGCAATTCTTTTGTTATTTTTTTCTTAATGTTCCTTTCTTTTTGATGCCATTATACATAAAATTGGATTTTATTTCATTTTTA
>NW_007750313.1:2816-4314 GCF_000696425.1 Galeopterus variegatus | reverse complement strand
GAATGTCACAAATGGGACTTTGAACATTGGACTTTTGAATTGAAACAAGTTAAGACTTTGATGATGGAATGAATGTATTTGTATGTGAAAAGGACATGAGTTTTGGGGGACAGGGGCAGAATGTAGTGAATTGAATTATGTGCCCCCCAAACTCCTTGAAGCTTGAATTTGTCCCCCAAGTTTTACATATTAGAAACTTAGCCCCAACTGTGACTGTTAAGAGGGTAGGAAATCCTATTCTGGCAATTGAAAGGTGCAGCCTTGGAGAGGTGATTGGATTTTGGGACCATGCTGCAGGGAATGGATTAAAAATGGTGGTCAGGGGCGTGGTTCTGAGGTCTTTAAAAGAAGAGGAGATTCTGTCTTTTTCTCCTCTGCTCTCTGCTTCCACCATTTTGCAATGAGACCCCTGGGTCACTGTCACCACCATCAGATGGACTTTGGACTTCCCAGCCTCAGAAAGTGTAAACGATAAATTTCATTTTCTTTATAAATTACCCAGTTCCATACATTTAGTTATAAGTAACAAAAACAGTCTAATGCAATGAACAGGAAGGGCAAAGCTAGAGGCATCATACTTCCGGATTTCAAACTATGTTACATAATATAGTCATCAAAGCAGCGTAACATTGGCATGAAAACAGACACTTACACCAATGGAACTGAAAAGAACATCCAGATATGTATCAAATATATCCATGTATAATACAATCAACCAATTTTCAACAATGTCAGATAAATACACAACAAGAAAAGGATAAACTTTTCAATAAATAATGATAGAAAACTGGACTGCATAGAAAACAACATGAAATTTGACCCACCTCTGACACCATGCACACAAAGTTAATTTTAAATGGATCAAAGACTTAAACATGAGACCTAAAACTATAAAACTTCTAAAAGACAACATTGAGAAATAGCTTCTTGGCATTGGTCTTGACAATAATTATTTTGAGGGGTGTGGGATTTGACCCCAAAAGCACAGGCAACAAAAGCAAAACAAAAACAATCCAAACAAGCGGAGCTACATCAAACTAAAAAGTTTCTTCACAGCAAGAGACAATCAACAAAATTAAAAGACAATCCACACAGTTGCAGAAAATAATTGTAAGTCACATAGAGTTAATATCCAAAATAATTAGAAACCCTTAAATTGCAGCACACGTACACACACAAATTGAAAAGTAAACTGTTTAAAAAATGGGCAAAAACCCTGAAGAGATTATTCTTCCAAAACTGCCATACAAATGGCCAACTGGTATATGAAAAGATTCTCAACACCACTAATCATCAGAGAAATGCAAATCAAAACCACAATGAGATATCGCCTCATACAAACCTGTTAGGATGGCACTTATCAAAAACTTGAAAGGCAAGTGTCCCCAGGAGGTCACCACATTGATGTTGAACTTCGTGCAGGCACCGATCAGCGTTGCACACTATACCCCAGAACTCCCGGGCTCAAGGATCCTCCAGCCTCAACCTCCCCAGTAGC
>NW_007750313.1:0-2477 GCF_000696425.1 Galeopterus variegatus | reverse complement strand
AAAAACATTGATATATTTGATTACCAATTTAAGATTCTTAAGAGGACACTTCAAAAAGAAACATTTTCTAGTATGAAAGTAAAATAAAAATAGAAGAGTAAGAAACATCATATGGGGATATCAAACCATGGTGTATATTAACCTATAAAAAGTACATAGTCCTTGGCAGAATCAGTTTCAAAAGTATTTAGATAGAATAAATGTGTACTCACATACATTTTATTTAAATCAGACTTTTAAAAATCCAGGGCTACTTGAACAATTTAATTGATAGATGAAGACTCTATTTGTTAGAAAGTGTTTTTCATCACTAACTTATTAAAAATTGGTGGCACTCTGATTGCATATTTTGGAGAATGTCAGTTATTCTTTTATCAGAATTAATTTGTAACAAAGGGACAACAGTGGCATGGGCAATGAACACAAAATTCTGGACACTCATGATGACTGGGTCGTATATCCGTAACAGACTTGAGAAGAATGAGACAATGAGGTCTGTACAGTACATGACCACAAAGAAACCCACCACCAGCAGGATGGTCTGGGTGGCCTTTTTCTCTGGGGAAGCTTTTGGGTAGAGTCTGGTGCTGTGAATGTGCTGGGATCGCTTCTGATGCTTGCACAAGAGAATCACCATGTATGCACTTGAGAGCAGCATGATTCCTACACAGGAGACATCCCTGGATGTTGTCAGGGCGAGCATTATGCGCCTGATGATGAAGTTCCTCGGGGAAAGTGAGCAGTGTTTACTGACCTTCAGCAGATTTGTCTGGGTCACATTGGAAGAAGCCACAGTAAATATTAGGCTACTATTGACAGACAAATTGAGGGGCCAAAAAAATAATAATAAAATACAGATAATATAACTTGTAATTTTATGTTTAAACCTTGCCAACCAGGAGATGCTGGGGCTGATGGTGATGGCCTGGAGCACACTCAGGAGGCAGGTGGTGCAGATGGAGAGGCCCCTCATCACCCTGTGCGTGTAAATAAATGCCTTACATTTAAATTCATTCTTCAAATGCGTTGATTCAAACACAGCTCCAGGCAAAAAATCCACTACAGTGAGGAGCATCACTATGTGGACAAAGGCCAAGTGACAGGTGATCAGGTCAGTGGGCTTAGGCCTGCGGTGCTGAAGGAGCGTGATATATGTGAAGGAGAAGAAGGAAGGTGTTGGCTGAGACTCCAATGCCAGCTTGGAAAATAAAGGCATTTTTTAATGATAACATAAGTGGAAAGTGTGTTCATCCTAATGGCATAGAGGAAACATTTTCTGTCTAGAAAATAAAAACCAACAGATCTCACGTCATCACCGGTTCCTCAGTGCTCAAAATCGTCATCATCATCATTATCATCATTTTTATTTCACACACTTATTTTTAGTTGAAGGTACCTTATGTAAATTGTGGATAATCCAGCCCCTGCATTATTTTCTACATTAAATAACTTACATGTGTAAAAAATCAACACACCCAAAATCATGCCTGTACAATGTACACACTATCTATAGTCCTATAGTTCCTGGGCCTTCCTTTTTCAGAAATTATATCCTTACTCTATATTCTCTCATTATGTATTTAGCACCCAGAAAAATTATGGACATAAAAAATGACTTAATGGCATTTGTACAGTTTAACTGAATAAATGATTATGCTGATAAAAAGAATCACTAAAGCAAACTTTTGAAAATAAAACAGTTGTCTCACATCCCATCACTCCGATTACAGTCTATTGCTTATCTTTCACATATTGGAACCCTTATAATTCTTGGTGATAATTTACAGTAATCTATTTTTAATCAAATTTGCAATCTCGATTCTACCTGCAACCTTATATTTTCTTTGCCATGAAACCTAATGTATTTCCGGGAAGTAGCACGAACATCTTTGAGAAGGCATTACAGTTCTTATCAAAACCCAACCAAACTGTATCATCTCTGAATGTTTTTGGCTGTCTCCACGTTTAGTTTTCATCCCAGAGATTCCTTATGCAAACTTTCTTCATCTCAATACGAATTGGTAATGTCCACCTCACAAATGTGGAGGAAAAAATGCTATTTTAATAACTTTAAGACAACCATAAGGTTACTTAAAAATAATCACGTTTATTATTATTTTCCTGAGATGTCTCTTACTACTGGAATATTCTAGTATGCATAGAAAAATATTCAGCCTCCAATAATAAAGATAATTTCTCTCAAGTATTCTCAAAATATCTCCAATACCAGAAAATATTGTAAAATTTTACAGAATATTTTTTGGAGTTACAGTCTCTTATTATTTACTTGGATTTGGGCATCATTATTTTATCAATTTAGCTTAATCTAGGGCTTAGAATAATTTAAATTCACAGCAAAAAAATAAATAAATAAGGAAAAAACATTCACTCAGATTCTTCTAACATAACAGTGTATCCAATTATATTTTCAGTCACTTATTATTATATCATCCCAGAGCATAAATATGTGAGGCAAT
>NW_007750312.1:9590-10130 GCF_000696425.1 Galeopterus variegatus | reverse complement strand
CCTCTATGCTCACAGAAATAAAAATTTTATTTTATGTAATTCCTATCTAAAAGGAAAATGACTATGTGGTGTATAATTGTATGCACAGTCATCCCTTTGTATTCATGGAGGATTGGTTCCAGGACACTGCCCCCCTCAGATAACAAAATCCTTGGATGCTCAATCCTTGATATTGGACAGATCATCTAGGCAAAGAATCAGCAGAGAAACACAAGATCTAAACAATACTCTAGACCAATTGGACTTGGCAGATATCTACAGAACATTCCATCCAACAACCTCAGAATATTCATTCTTCTCATCAGCACATGGATCATTCTCCAGGATAGATCACATATTAGGTCACAAATCAAGTCTCAACAAATTCAAAAAAATTGGAATTATCCCATGTATTTTCTCAGACCATAATGGATTGAAGCTAGAAATCAAGAACAAATGAAATTCTGGAGACTATACAAACACATGAAAATTAAACAGCTTTCTACTTAATGACATATGGGTCCAAGAAGGAATCAAGCAGGAAATCTAAAAATTTATAGA
>NW_007750312.1:7039-7755 GCF_000696425.1 Galeopterus variegatus | reverse complement strand
TATAAAGACGACTTCTAAAGTAGACAACAAAAGCAAAAACAGACATGTGAGATTCCATCAAACTAAAAAGTTTCTGCGCAACAGAAGAAACAATCAACAGAGTGAAAAGGCAATCTACAAAATGGGCAAAAATATTTGCAAACTATTCGTCTGACAAGAGAATGATATCCAAAATATACAAGGAACTTAAACAACTTAAAAAATGGGCAAATGACCTGAACAGACATTTCTCAAAAGAATACATACAAGTGGGCAACAGGCATATGAAAAAAGGTTCAACATCACTAGTGACCAGGGAAATGCAAGTCAAAACCACGATGAGATATCATCTAACCCCAGTTAGAATGGCTACTGTCAAAAAGACAAAAAAATAAATCCTTGCAAGGGTGAGGAAAAAAGCAAACTGTTGCACACATTTGGTGGGAATGTAAATTATTATAGTCATTATGGAAAACTATTTGGTGCTTCCTCAAAAAACTAAAAATAAAACTACCATAAGATCCACTATTCTCATCTAGATATTTATCCAAAAGAAAGGAAATTAGCAAACCAAAGAAATATCTGCACTCCCATCTGCATTGTAGCACTATTCACTATAGCCAACATATGGAATCAATCTAGTTGTCCATTAACAGATAAATGGATAAAGAAAATTTGAGTACACACACACACACACACACACACACACACACACACACACACACACACACACACAT